>NC_074718.1:10532992-10750492 GCF_947242115.1 Biomphalaria glabrata
ACTTAGCCAATGCTGGGGAAGAAAACAACAGAAGAAAACTCTAACAAAAGATCAGCCATCAGCACTAACACAACAGAAGCCAATGAAGCAATGATATCAACCTAGCGTATCCTTAGGAACTATCGCACAAACCATTATGGTGCTTACAAGAAAACATCCCACAAAGAGCAACACTAGATGCGCATGACAATCATGGGATCCAGTCGCTGTACTAATCTTGTCTCTAGTCTCTTCGTTTCTTATGCAGTCTTTACTTCTGATACCTCGGATCTTTCTGTAGCATCTCAATTCCATTGCTAGGATCATCCTTTCAGTGTCCAAGACTCGCAAGCATTTCAGAATGTGGCCATGACCGGTGGAGAGTGTAGGTCCGATATTGATGTCAGTACTTACCATTTATAACATCTAGCTTAAAGAGAAATTTAAGCTGAAACATTTTTGTTTACAAAGTATATATTAACTCTGGTCAAATGTATGTACACGTTAGTTCTCCTACACCCGATCTCGGATGAAGTGGAAATTTGGCACAATTATTTCTTGTATCGGACAAAAGAAGAAAAATACTAATTCTTTAACTAACTATTTGTAAATATTTATTTAATTTGGTCTCATACAAGGGTATGAAATCACATATGACAGATGTGGTGGTATAAGTTGAATTAGTTCCCTTGAGGATCTCTGAGTGAATATTTTTTTTATTGCATTTAAAAAATTATCACGGTAACGTTCACACAGATACCCCCCTTCTCCAGGATGGCTGCCTGGTCGTGCGGTTTGCGCGCTGGACTGTCGTTCAGATTTATCGATGGTCCCGGGTTCAAACCCTGCCCGCTCCCATCCCCCGTCGTCCTGCGGGAGGTTTGGACTAGGAAGTAATTATCTTCAACTCTGAAGGAACATCCGAAACATGTAAAACATTTTACAAACATTCCCCCCTTTTTTCCCTTCTGATACAGACCAGTAATAGAAATATAGGAATACATGAATATAGCAATACAGGAATATATGAATACAAGCTAAAAGCATACAGTTGTTGTTGTTATTCTAGATCTATTACAACTGTAGTAGCAGGACTGGTACTACTGACACTTAATTTAAGCTTTATTTTATTTTTTTTTTAAAAAGTATTTCTTATGTTTTTCTTTTCTTTTGTTTTATACGCCCATGAGTACTTCTATCCATTGAGCGAGACAATCTCCACAATTCAGAGACTTCATTCATTCTAGTTTTTATCCATAGGTTCTTCTGGCAATGGAGCAAGAGGATTTTTGCGATTTTGAAGTTCAATTTGAAATAGCCCATAATTTTATTAATGTACACATTGGAGGCTCTGAACTCAACTCCATGTCTTCTCTCAAGTACGCAGATTTCGAGCCTCTATTTGTTCTACACCACGCGAATGTTGATAGGATCTGGGCCATTTGGCAGGTAAGAATAAAAAATATGAAAAATAAAATCGAGTTCGATAGAGATTTTTAAAATGTTTAAACTGAAACATTTTCTTATGCTACCTTGACTCAAAGCTGTTGTATTCTCTTATATCTATCATTGTTAAAAATCTGGCTTTGTGTGTGATTAATATGACATTAATTCAATGTTTATAAGAGCATGACTTGAAAAACTAATTGTTTGTCTAGATGTGATTTTATATTTTTTCATACATGATGCTGAATGTTAAAGTATTTAACTATTTAGATGGAAAAACAAAAGTGTTATTTCATTATTTTTGACATTTTACATTGCATGTAGCTGACTGCATTAAAATACAATTTTACATTACTTATATAGGTGAGTTAAATTAAAATAAAATTACTTCAAACAGGCTCTCCAGAAACTCCGTAATAAACCTTACTTGACGGCTAATTGCGCCCAAGGCCTGATACCACTGTCTCCATTCAATGTAACGGACGGTATAAATCGATACTCCAATACACAGGGCCATTCCAAACCTTCACAGGTTAGATATCAAGTTTACTATGTGCTTTGATAGGAGATTAAAAAAAATAATATTTAGATCTCTGCACTTCATCATCTTGTGAGTCTTCTTTCAACTGGATCAATAGACATTCGTATTTAATGAAGATTGTTTTCCCAAGTTTGAGCATTAGTAAAACTAAAGTACTGAATAATAATAAAATATTAAATATAAAATGTATAAAGTTCACATTGTAAAACCAGTTTTTCAAAGTAAAAGTATAGTGCATAAAATGAGGAATGAACTGATGAATGAAATTCTTAGTTTGTAGGGAAACCCTGATTGATAATGAGACAACTTTGGCATTAATTTTTAGAATCATATTAAGTTATAGGCTACTGTTATTTTAAATGACTATCACTATAAACATATTTGACAAAATAATTTATATTATTTTTATATAACTCGTTTAATTGCTTAAATTTTCCTTCATCGAGTAAATTTGTATTTGCTTAGCGCCAAATGGCAGCATGGAAACCTTCTCCCAGATTCCACATCCCCCGTAAGTCGACGAAAATAGATTGGTCCATAGCCCACTGAGCATATTAAAGCGTGAAAAGCGCTCTACAAAATTATTACAAAACTTAAATCAATTCACTCTGTCTTCCTGTCTGTCTGCTACAGTTTTTGTAGAGCTATTTCCCTGATCACATTTTGGATACGTTTTTTCTCCCAATTTTAATTGAAATTTTGCATAATTATTCCTAGTCCCTAGTCGATAAAAATTCATGAAACAATAAAAAAATACAATACCAAACATTTAACCAATTTGTGGTAATTAATAATTGTGTTTTATATAGAAGGAAGGGAGTTTAGTCCTATATTATTAAGATATATGGCAGTTATTTTTGCGGTTCTTTCACTTAAATAAGCTTTGTTTTTAAACAGATTTTTTTTTTTGCGTGTTTTTAAAAACTAGTCCAAATGATAATGAAGGTTTCGTCTCTGTTCCATGATCTTTTACACCCACAGATTTTTGACTATCGACCAAACTTCAACTATGACTATGACAACTTGGACTTCAATGGACTCACTGTTTCACAACTGTACAAACTCCTAGAGAAAAGCAAAGCTCGAGATCGTGTATTTGTAGGCTTCAAACTTCACAGCCTTGGTCAGTCCGTTGTGACCAAAGTCCAAATCTGCAGGTATTTTAATAATGACTTAGACCAACTTTGAACCACGATTTAGCCTGGTTTACTTAACAGCAAAGTAGAACATTGTTGACACGAAATTAAATTTGGCTAGATGATTAGAAAATCTTAATCCTTGAATAGATTACGTCTTCGGGTATTTCCACATCAAGGCCCTATTCAGAAGTTTTATAAATTAATGTTCAGGAACAGTTTGTGTATTTCTAGATCTAAAGGCCTATTATCATTAGAATATTATAAAGTCTATCTTTACTATAAAGCAGAAAGATCTAAAGGCCTATCATTATTAGAATATTATAAAGTCTATCTATACTTTAAAGCAGAAAGTAGTATGTGTCTGTGTGTGTGTGATGTTTTGTTGTCTGTGATTTTGGTGTGTGTGTGTTTTGTATGTGTGTTGTTGTGTGTGTGTAATTGTGTTGTTGTGTTGTGTTGTGTTTTGTGAGTGTGTGTTGTTGTTGTGTGTTTTGTTGTGTTGTGTGTGTTTGTGTTGTATGTGTGTTGTGTGTGTGTTGTTGTTGTGTTATGTTGTGTGTGTTTGTGTTGTGTGTGTTTTTGTTGTAGTGTGTGTGTTTGTGTTTTTTGTGTGAGTGTTGTGAGTGTGTATTGTGTGTGTATGTTTTGTGTGTTGTGTTTGTTTGGTGTGTTGTGTTGTGTGTGTTTGTGTTGTATTTGTGTTGTTTTTTGGTGTGTGTTTGGTTTGTGTGTGTGTTGTGTGTGTATTGTTGTGTTAAGTGTGTGTGTGCTTTTTTGTGTTGTGGGTTGTTTTGTGATGTTTGTGTGTTGTTTTGTGTGTGTTGTGTGTGTTTGTTGTAGTGTGTGTGTTGTGTGTGTGTTTGTTGTAGTGTGTGTGTTTGTGTTATGTTGTGTTGTGTGTGCAGTAAGCGTTGATGTGTGTGTATATAAATTTTTTTATTTGTATCGTGCGTTGCATGTCTGTATTCCGAAGGTCTGTTGGTCTTGTGTGCTATTTGTGTCTCCCTCATTATACACTGTTCTTAACGTATTTATTTTTCAGTTTGTATGTCTCGTCTGTCGGTTTATCCCACCCACCTAAAGGGAAAGGTCAAACTGTTATTTTTTTTAATTTTAAGGCGAACCTCCAAGAAGTCCATTTTTACTTCCTTTTGACCAATTTACTTTTATAACCTACACTAAACTAAAATAATTAGTGATGGTTAAAGGAATACATCTTTAGTAGTTTAATCATGGTATAATGTATTGCCTTCTCGTAATAATAAGTCTATCTATACTATAAAGCAGAAAGTAGTATGTGTCTGTGTGTGATGTTTTGTTGTCTGTGGTGTTGTGTGTGTTGTGGGTTGTGTGTGTTGTTGTTGTGTGTGTGTAGTTGTGTTGTTGTGTTGTGTTGTGTTGTGTGAGTGTGTGTTGTTGTTGTGTTGTTGCTGTGGTGTGTTGTGTGTGTTGTTGTGTGTAATGTGTGTTGTTTGTGTTCTGTTTGTGTTGTGTATGTATGTTGTGTGTGCTGTTGTTGTTTGTTGTGTTGTGTGTGTGTGTTGTTGTGTTGTGTGTGTGTTTGTTATTGTGTGTGTGTTGTGAGTGTGTGTTATGTGTGTATGTTTGTGTGTTGTGTTTGTGTGTTGTGTTTGTTAGGTGTGTTGTGTTCTGTGTGTTTGTGTTGTGTTGTGTGTGTGTTTTGTGTTTTAGTGTGTATGTGTGTTGTTGTTGTGTTGTGGGTTGTGTTGTGGTGTTTGTGTGTTGTTTTGTTTTGTGTTGTGTGTGTATGTGTTGTGTGTGTGTGTGTGTTTGTGTTATGTTGTGTTGTGTGTGCAGTAAGCGTTGTTGTGTGTGTATATCAATTTTTTTATTTGTATCGTGCGTTGCATGTCTGTATTCCGAAGGTCTGTTGGTCTTGTGTGCTATTTGTGTCTCCCTCATTATACACTGTTCTTAACGTATTTATTTTTCAGTTTGTATGCCTCGTCTGTCGGTTTATCCCACCCACCTAAAGAGAAAGGTCAAACTGTTATTTTTTTAAATTTTAAGGCGAACCTCCAAGAAGTCCATTTTTACTTCCTTTTGACCAATTTACTTTTATAACCTACACTAAACTAAAATAATAAGTGATATTTAAGGAATAACACTTTAGTGTCTAATCATTGTCTAGTGTATTGCCTTCTCGTAAGGCGACTTCAAATGAAATGAAAAGCAGTACTTTTAATATAATGGTTGTCTTAAAAAGGGAATTTCCAATAACAAAGTAATTAATTAATGTTTACAAAGAGATTGTTTATCTCTGGTAATCTAAAAAGGGAATTTCCAATGACAAATGAATTAATTTATCTTTGGTTATCGACGACAGGGAGAGAGAAAAAAAAGAGCCGATTACATATGTGGCCTACCTGACCAGGAGGAACGCCAAAGGTTTTGGGAGTGTGGGATAGTCCTAAAATAATCTTTGTGTTAACTCTTTCTCTCCTAACTGACGATACCAACGTTGATTCCACCAGAATGTGGTAAATAATTACGGAAAGAGTTAAGGAAGTTTATAGAGTGTGCGGTTTTTGTGATGTAACCATAAAAGTTGGGCGGATTTCTTGGGGTGTACGCATAACAGATTCTGATGAAACCACGAGGAGGTCTGTCGTAATTCAAGTGAATCAAATACAGGTGGGGAATTGGAAGAGGAGAAACAGGAGACATCAGACAGAAACATTGAATTTTTGAGTGAGCTCCATCTTGTTTAAAGAAACATTTCACTACTACTTTTAAGTTGAACCTTGCAATATTTGTAAACAAAAGTCTTTTTTGTTTGTTTGTAAAAAGGTTAATTACTAGCCGCCACCGTAAGGAGAAAAGACGCTAAGTTTTGTGTTGTCTGTCCGTCTGTCCCGTTAAGATGTCAAAAACTAGAATAGGTATATTGCTCTATAAGATGTATAAATAGTTTTAGAAAATGTATTGATGATATTTGACTTTTGTATTTTTATACCTAAACATAAAAAATGAATTTTTAAAGTTGTCAATACATATTGTTACGATCTCTCCTACTATCTAGGCTCCCTTCAGACTGCACCACACGACACAACGAACTCAAAGAACCTCACAACTCAGGGCTCCAAAGTATCAGTCAGTTTAATTGCAAATACATTACAAATACTGTACAGTTGGCAACAACATCACACTAACTGTCCAAAACCAAGCCTTGCTTCGCCTGACTTCACACACTGTCTGTCTCTAACTTCGCCTCGCCTGGTCACATTGCGAGGTAACGTGAAGTGATTCTGACACACTCGCTCTTATATAGTGTCTCTACTGGCCTCGAACCTTCTTGACCACTCCAGTTGATCACTTTCGCCGTGACTTGCGTGCGTAATATTTACGACACTGGTCCTTGCCCAACTGGCGTGTACTGTCACTGGTCACGGTTGACCGCTCGTCCTGCGCTGGACTGTGGCGATTTGGGTAGGCTAAAAACACACACAGCACTACCCCCATCTGTGTCACCACCAGGTTTACAACAATATTATTGAAAGTTTTTCTTATCGTAATATTTCGATTTGAATTCGCCGTTGACGATCTCGATACTTATTCACTCCCTAATGCAGTGTCTCCCAAACTGTGTTTTGCGGAACCCTAGTGTTCCGCGAACTACTGGAATAATTAACTAGTAGGCCACTACGGGAATTTATCTCTCTAAAAAACGGAAATTTACCAAACTAAAGGAAGGGATGAATTTTTATTTTAAGGACATTTTGTTTTTTGTTGAGGCTTTGAATTGACAATTTACAAAACAATGTCAATATAGCCAGTCCGCTTAACTATTTCATAATATTACTACTTTTGTGTTTGAATATCAAATTGTGACAGACAACACAAAACTATAACGGGTTTATTTTTAGCACCCAGGATTGCAGTAGGGAAGAAAGTGTTCACTGAAGCAAAACTCCGCCTCCAGCATGCTCCGCCCACACGTATCTTAAACCTGTACCTAGTCACAATGGCTGGGTACGTCTTTTTTAGGCTCATTATCTGCATGACCTTTCACATTTGGCAAAGCAATAGCGCAGTCATGCGATTACAATACACAATAGACTTCCAAGAGACATTCAACGACTTCCATGTTCAATGCAAGCAATCTTTTAACGCCACCTGAACATATTGCTAATCGCTTCCTAGTTGACAAAATCTAGTTTACTTGGAAAATTATTTATATTCTTTTAATGATAATCAGTATTTGGTTTTTATATAAACTATTTATTGAAGAAGCCAATACAAAGGATCGCAATAAAAAGGTATTTAAAGATAATTAGTTAAGCATTTTAAAACTACGATTACTGAATTTCTTTCCCTTTTTTCATATTTTAAATTGAGACAATTTTAAATCAAAGTCGTATCATTTCTAACATGATCATTAACATTGAGCTCGTCTAAGACCATAAATAAAATCAATGAACTTAGAGACACTTCAAGACAGTAGACTAAAGTGTAAAGTACAAACAATGTATAAACCACTGAACAATAAATAAATAATTAATTAAATATATTTCTTTCCATTGTTATTTTCAAGAATCAAGCTATGAAGGCAGCGCAAGAGGAATGAGTTTAGTTTTCTCTCTTGCTTTGAGTAGATTGTCCACGACTCACTGCCGTACAATAGAGTACTAAGGACGCATGCCTTGATGACCTCCATTTTGGTCGTTGTAGAGAGCTTCGTGGTTTTTTCAAACTCTTGGTCGGAGTCTAGTGAAGGTCGATGCGGCCTTCTTATGCGTTTTTTTTTTTAATCGCCTCTTCTAGAGACAGGTAGTCTTGAATTGTAGATCCAAGATAGCAGAATTCATTAACTGTATCCAGCTTGTTGTCGTCAATGAGGATGGAGGGTGGTGCTGTAGCAGGTGGTCCCATAACATTAGTTTTCTTTGTGCTAATGGTTAGGCCATACTCTTTACAAGCCTGAGAGAAGCAGGACATTAGTGACTGAAGTTTCTCTTGTGAATGCCCCACTACCGCTGCGTCGTCCGAAGTGCATCTCTTACGAGGGTGGTTCTGATTTTAGTTTTGGCCCTCAGTCTGTTAATATTAAAATTGCGATATCAGAATAGAAATAAAAAGTATTTATACAATTTATTGTAGTTCATCTTATCTTATTTCTGCCGGAAGTTCTTTCTGTGGTATAGAACACGTACACGCTTCCTCCAAGCGTCTCGGTTCTGGACGAGTTTCTACAGCTGTCTCCACGTTAGCTTGGTATCTGCTTCCAAATCTAGGGGCTAGATTTTTTAATTCGTCCCCTTTTCCTCTTCACTTTGTGGTTCCGGATGGGGCTGGACTTGTGATGCTGGATGGGGCTGGAGTTGTGATGCTGGATGGGGTTGGACTTGTGGTGTTGGATGGGGTTGGACTTGTGGTGTTGGATGGGGCTGGACTTGTGGTGCTGGATGGGGCTGGACTTGTGGTGCTGGATGGGGCTGGACTTGAGGTGCTGGATGGGGCTGGACTTGTGGTGTTGGATGGGGCTGGACTTGTGGTGCTGGATGGGGCTGGACTTGTGGTGCTGGATGGGGCTGGACTTGAGGTGCTGGATGGGGTTGGACTTGTGGTGTTGGATGGGGCTGGACTTGTGATGCTGGATGGGGTTGGACTTGTGGTGCTGGATGGGGCTGGACTTGAGGTGCTGGATTGGGCTGGACTTGTGATGCTGGATGGGGCTGGACTTGTGGTGTTGGATGGGGCTGGACTTGTGGTGCTGGATGGGGCTGGACTTGAGGTGCTGGATGGGGCTGGACTTGTGATGCTGGATGGGGCTGGACTTGTGATGCTGGATGGGGCTGGACTTGTGGTGCTGGATGGGGCTGGACTTAAGGTGCTGGATGGGGCTGGACTTGAGGTGCTGGATGGGGCTGGACTTGTGGTGCTGGATGGGGCTGGACTTAAGGTGCTGGATGGGGCTGGACTTGAGGTGCTGGATGGGGCTGGACTTGAGGTGCTGGATGGGGCTGGACTTGAGGTGCTGGATGGGGCTGGACTTGTGATGCTGGATGGGGCTGGACTTGTGATGCTGGATGGGGCTGGACTTGTGATGCTGGATGGGGCTGGACTTGTGATGCTGGATGGGGCTGGACTTGTGATGCTGGATGGGGCTGGACTTGTGATGCTGGATGGGGCTGGACTTGTGATGCTGGATGCTCCCTTGCAATTTGTGTGGCTGCGGCTTATTATTGCTAGTGTCTCTATAGGATATCTTCAATATCTACTAAATGCAAGAAAATGTAGAACTTTTTTTTACTTAAAGTAAAATCAATTAACTAATACTAATTACAACATATCCAATTTCTAACTCATATTAGATCAAAGGTAACCCAGCACATG
Source organism: Biomphalaria glabrata (assembly GCF_947242115.1). Classification (NCBI taxonomy): domain Eukaryota; kingdom Metazoa; phylum Mollusca; class Gastropoda; family Planorbidae; genus Biomphalaria; species Biomphalaria glabrata. The sequence goes on from NC_074718.1 coordinate 10,542,455, forward strand.
TCACACAAAAGAGCAAGAATAAAAAGCCAAGTTATAAATTGAACACCAACACCCATAGAAGCTTTGTCGAGATATTTTTGTATGCATATTTAAATTTTTTTTTTAATCACACTATGTACATAATTAAATTTAATCAAGTATTCTCTTTGTGTAGATCAGAGTGGCTTATTTTAGTGATGGAGCAGACTACATCTAGAATTCAAACAATAACAATTTTCTTACCAACAGGTCGACTACCACTTTAAGACCAACCACAGTTTTTATTTTATAATATAAAATGAGTGACATCCTTTCTAATGCAATCAGAGCTGGTGAATTTGAAAAGATTAGACGTTTGCTGGATTCACAAGACAAAACTATTCTCCAGTATGTGCAAGAGAAGCCGGTGTTACCCTTGGCTGTAGTGTATAAACAGTTGAACATCGTAAAACTCTTGCTTGAGAGAAACGCAAATGTTAATGCTGTGGGTAATGATGGCGATACTGCCATTCACGCTGCCGTCAAGAAGGAAAACCTGGAGGTTCTCAAGTTACTGACTGAAAGACACTGTGACTTAAACGTGTTAAATGCGCACAGACTCACAGCTCTCATGATAGCCGTTGAGAAAGGCTATCTAGATATCGCAGGGTTCCTATGTCTGAAGGGAGCAGATGTCAACGCTGCTGGCCACAAAGGAAACACGGCTCTTCACCTGGCCGCTAAGAAAGGTAAAATTGAGATGGTCCGTCTTCTCTTACGGTACCGAGGCAACATCGACTCTCAGAATTCAGAAGGCGTCACCGCTGTTTTCATTGCTGTGAATAGCAAATCTGAGGACATGCTAAAACTGTTATGTCTCATGGGTGCTGATTTAAGCATCAAACAAAACGATGGTGCAACCGTCATCATTCAGGCGGCCAAATCAGGAAATGGCAAAGGCGTGGCGTGTCTACTGGAGCATTACAATGATAAGAAGCTTCTTCATGACATTAACGCTTTCGACAGACAAGGGCAAACCGCGTTGATGTACGCTACGAATAATAGGAATATTGAAATTGTAAAGTTTTTAATTAACCACGGAGCCAATGTAAACCTCCAAAATCCAAACAATGGTCAAACCTGTCTACATTTGGGAGTTTTAAATGATGACAGCGACGTGGTGGAAGTACTTATTGCAGCAGGAGCGTGCCTTAATGTGGTTAATCGAAATTTGGAAACTCCGATTAGCCGAGCAAACAACTTTATCAAGAGGGTTCTATTGAAAGCAGGAGCTTATGAATGTGGACAGAGTCAAATAGGAATGCCCGTGTTTCATAGAGAAGGCTCAATACATAGTGACCTTTCCAATCCAATCCGCAATGAAAGTTCATGTCACTCAATCGAAATCGATACAGACACTAACGATGAGACTCACTTAAAGCAACAGTTTACATATTCTATTGAAGAAGGTAACTTCCATTTTTTAATTCATAAATATATTTAGTATAGATGGTTAAATTGAGTCTGTTTTTTTAAAATCTGTTTTGTTGACAGAGGTCTTAAAATAATTATATACAATAATTTTAAAATAAATGTGTAGTTTTAACATTGTGTGAGCATGCTGTATTTTTTAAATGTGTTCCACTGGTGACACTTCAGGATTTGTGGGTATTAATCATTATATTTGTATGCCCACACACACAAAAAAACAGAATATTTAGCTAATTTTATAACTAACAATACTGTTAATCTAAATCTAGAATCTAGACCTAGATTATAATATACAAGGCAGCCATCCGTAGTGACGGGTAAATACTACTTGTTCTCTCCCCCCCCCCCTTATGATCTTTCCTTTACTTCTTCTTCTCGTCCAAACTCTTGAGCCATGAAGAGAATTATATATGTAGAAGATTATTTAAATAGACATAGATCTGAACATCTATCGTGTTCTTTATATTTGAAAACATCTAGCCGATGCCCCATATGATTTGAAAGAAACAGAAGTGCCATATGATTCACAAGGTAAAGAACATCAGTCAAAAAATTCTGAAAAGATTAAATTGTTAATTGACAAGCACAGGTTCAGCAAAAAGTTCAAAAAGGCCTTGAATGATTTCACTAATAAATTTGTGGAATCTTATTCCAGCACTAGCAGGACTGGCAGTGTCTGCACTACAGGAAGGTAGGTCACTGTTTACACACTTATGACAAAAGTCTGTTAATTTCTAATATAAGTCAAGTTTGTTTATGTACACCTATTAGTGGCGTCACTAGGGGGTGTGAGGGGTGAGGTCAGCACCGGGTGACACCCTTTTAGGAGTGACGCCCAAATTGGAAAAAATATATCTTGGCAAAAACAGACACTTCGGAAAAGGTAATAATAATGAAATCTTTACATATATTCCCAAATATGCTTAGACACATCAAAATGGTAGTTCAAGTTTAAATGACGCAACACAACGTTATACCATTTCTGTATTTAAAGTTTTTTGTCCTCATTCAGTCGTAGAACGACTATGGATCATCTGTTCAGGTGATGTTTAGTCTGATTCTAATTTTAATAAAATATCATTGTAAAATTTGAAATACTCGTGTATTGGTTTAAAGAAAAGAAGTGACAAAAGTGTTTATTGAAGCATGTTAGAAGAAGGTTGATAGTGGTGAGGTGACACCCTGACCTAACCGCACCAGGTGACATCGACAAGAGTGACGCCACTGACACCTATTACTGGTTAAATTTTCGTCGTTTCCACCTCATGATTTAGGTTAGCCTTGATATTATTGATATGTCAGCCAATGACTTTATATTCTATAGTCTTCCAAAAGTCATTATACCAAAAAATAGCAAAGAAAGCTATTAAATGTAGTTGTATTAACAAGTTTGGATCAGTCATGTAATGAAATATGTCATAGATCTAGACTACAATAATACATCTGTGCGATTAGAACTAATCGGTTTTTGTTCAGAGCTATTTCAATCTTTATCTTTGAGCTTTCCCAATACTCTATCACAAGTCTGAGCCCGTTCGGAAAAGGATGTGGGGAGAAAGAACAGGGTATGTGGGAGATCAATTTTTTAAATATATATGGTTCCTACTGTCTCGGAAGACAATTGATGCGCCCAGATGAGTCACTGGCTTTGGTTACGTCTTAGGATTATACAGAATTTGGAGTGACTGATCAATGTCAAACGCCTTGTTCAAGTCAATAAAAGCTATAAAGAGTGACTGCCTTTGTTATCTACTTTTCTCCTGTAGCTGCCGCAGGGAGAAGATCATATTTGTTGTAGATCTACCTGCCCTAAAGCCACATTGCGATTCTGGGTAAACTCGTTCTGACAAGATCTGCTGCCGCTGGCATAAGCCTTCCCAACTATGCTAAGAAGTGAAATGCCTCTAAAACTGTTACAATCAAAGCGGTCGCCCTTATTTTTGTAAATTGTTACTATGCACCCAACATATACTTAGCAATTGATGAAGTGGCTTGATTAGGGCATACTTTTACATATATGAGACGTATCAAGCCAACACGGTAACCACTCTGCCAGTGAGGAGATGTGAACGTAAGAGATTGTTTAGTTATCTTCTGTTTCTATTATCTTCTCCTATTTCATGTTTGAGGTCACTAAAACTCAGACGTCCTATAAAAGAGATTAATTCAGCTTACCACCAATTCAGTCAAATACAATTTCTTTCCCTTTATAGAGATACAAAATAAATAATTAATTACCACTAGTTAATTAACTTATGGATTATTTCTTTAAATTAATTGTTGGACTGAAGGTGCACAAAAAAAGTGTACAAAATTTAAGCTTGAACCGAGACTGGATGTGTAGCGTGTAATACCTTCTTAACAGACAGAGTGGGTATATATAAAATTTGCAAAAGGGTATAGAAGACAGTGTAATATCAAGGCGCAATGCAGGACCCATAAGACTAAAGCACAAGGATATTTTACCATGACAAACAGAGAGAGTCAGTAGATATAAGCTTTGTAATAATGCCTTGTTAGTAAGCGTAATTTACCTCAGGTCACTTTAATACGGTCATCGCAGTGATCAAAATACTTATCTTCCCTGGTTATATAACGTGACAAATTGTCACTTTATTAGTTTACACAATGTATATGCATATTATAATTCTTACTTATTCTATTTATTGTTCTTTTGTATACAAACTTTTTGTTAAATGTTTAAAAATTATTTGTAAATCAAGGAATTTTTGTTTATTTTGTTTCTATAGCACTGTAACTTTGTCCGAACACACGAAACTAACAATACATACTGCTGCAAATGTTTTTATAGGAGATAATATCAAGTTACAATGTTCGCCAAGACCTTCCAGCGTATCTGGTGGTTCCACTAAAACATTAACGCATTATGACCAAATTCTAAAAGAGGCAGATGACGAGTTGGAATTCATTGAAAAGTCTAAACGTAATGTTCCTGAAACCATAGAAAAGTCAATAGACGATACCTCTGAAGCCATTGCAACGTCAAGTGACAGTAACCTTGAACTCACTACAACATCAAGTAACAGTAACCTTGAACGATCGGAAACGGCAGGAAACAGTAACCTTGAACCCACGGAAACGGCAAGTAACAGTAACCTTGAACCCACGGAAATGGCAAGTAACAGTAACCTTGAACCCACGGAAACGGCAAGTAACACTAACCTTGAACCCATGACAACAGCAAGTAAAAGTAACCTTGAACCCATGACAACGTCAAATAACAGTAACCTTAAACCCACGTCAACGGCAAGTAACGGTAACCTTGAACCCATGGCAACGGTAAGTAACAGTAACCTTGAACCGATGGCAAAGTCAAAAAACAATATCCCTGAACCCAAGGCATCAACAGTAAAAAATATCCCCGAACCCATGGCAACGTCAAGAAACAATATCAGTGAATATTTCCTTGAGGATATTGAGGTGGACATAGGAGGTAGCGTCAGTGGAAGTAACGTCGATGGCGGTAGTGCCAGTAGAGGTGCGGTCAGTGGAGGTAGTGTCAGTGGAAGTAACGTCGATGGTGGTAGTGCCAGTAGAGGTGCGGTCAGTGGAGATAGTGTCAGTGGAAGTAACGTCTATGGTGGTAGTGCCAGTAGAGGTGCGGTCAGTGGAGGTAGTGTCAGTAGAAATAGTGATGCAAGTATTGGGAGTAACGCCGGCACTAAGCCAAAGAAAGCGTTTGGATCAACCTGGTCGCCTCTAGATCTACGAGCTACGGACAGTGCCAGTGAAAGAAGTGGAAGTCTGCCTGGTAGAAGCTCTACTAAGAAAAACAGAAATAAATTGCCAAGGGAATTAGAGAAAACTGCTGATGCGAGTGAATCTGCAAGCTTAACAACCGTTGAAAGAAAAGAGAGTCGCTCTGAAGAAGCCTCAACTCCACACAATGAGAAGGACGATACAACGAATACTGACATAAACGTATCAATGTAGTATGTGCTCTGACGACGTGGTGTGTGTGTGTGGCTGAGATATATTCTAGCTAGTATGTTTCCTGGGAAGAGAGATGACTCTGTGGTAAAGCGCTTGGCTTCCGAACAAAGACGTCTTGGGTTCCAATCCCGGAGATGATTGGGGTTCGGAAATTGTATGTCTCTAACTCTAGTGGGTACCTGACATTAGTTATGGAAAAGTATAGACCTTTTGTATTTGTGCCGGCCACGTAATACCCTCATTTAACCGTGGGCCACGGAAACCAATGACCTTTGCGTCATCTGATCTATAGATCGCTTGTTCTGAAAAGGGTACTTGACTTTTTGCCTAAAGACTACAAGGAAACCAACTCCCATATTCTCCTTCTTCCCATGTGCTATTATAGCATAGAAAATGCGATTTATACACAAAATAATTATTTAAAAAAAAGCACAAAAAAATAATAATAAAAGGATATGTATCTAGTAATTAAAGCTTGGCTTATATAGTCTAAAGCATACTGAAACATCTTTGATCATTTTATTACCTATTCACGAGACAACATTTTAAAGAGAAAATCAGAGATTTCTTAAGATATTCCTATGTCCCCTAAATCTGTATTAGATATTTTACGTATATAAGAATAAATGTATTGAGCTGTCTCTCTGTTTGATAAATGATATCCTCATTAACAATTGACTTTAAAGATGATGTATTACTAATCTGCTTCCTAGATTGCTAGAACACACTAGACATGCATTCGATGTTACTATTTCATTAGCAATGTTTGCCATTTGTTTGTAAGTCTTATTTTACTTTTTGTAATTTGTAAAATTTGTCTCCATTTAGGGTAAAAGATTAATGATGTAATTATTAAAATGTAAACTTTTTTTCTCTGATAAATTTATTTTTGTGCCATTATTTAAACTAGTTATTTGTAGCTCATTTAACTCGTGCTTATGGCAAAGAACTAACAATGATGGATAATTTACTCTGTTCATATTCGTAAATACTATTCGCGAAAATCTGGCTCAAGTAATCGCACATATGACTTTTCAGTTGTTTATACTCTTCCGCATTTTAATTTACTGTAAGGTAACTAATGCTGAATTAGTTCAATATCATTTAATGTCTTCCTTATAAAAACAAGCAGAAAATATATTTTAAAAATCTTTTCTAAAAAGAAAAACTAAGCTTATCTAAAGGGGCCCATAATAATGTAAAAGTTACCTCCCTTATTCGATATCAAACAAAATAATTAATTACGGATAAATGATTGACTAATTGAGCATTTTTGTTTATTGATTCATGTTTTGTTATGTACAATAAATGTTTAAAATATCAACTTGATCGGTGAATTCGTGAAGGAGGAATAAAGTTAACAATTTATTTAAGGGGACTAAACGTAACAAATTTAGCCACATCTGTGAATACTGAAGTATTGTTTTCCATTGTTGCTATTAAATAAAACAACGAATTACCAGTAATTAATTGTCTAATTGTTTACTCTTTTTTTTATACTGATTCATGTCTTGTCCATGTCAACGAAATAACGTGTGATCACTTTTACGACACAGACAGACAGGCAGACAGAGTGATTTGATAGAAGCTTTGTAATTTAAAATGATTGTTTAAAATATTATGGACGATTAATTGACAGTGGTAATTCATTTTACTAGTTCTTATTAAGTAGTACTTGTACACAGAAATATTTGAATAGCACTGATGAAACAAAATTTGAATTGTTTAAAAGACTTGTAGCTATCAAAGTTAATACTGATTTCAGACCATAATAAAAACACTCACATGGGTGAAAATGTTATGGACAGTGATATGGAAACTTAAAAACGGGCGTCAGTATTGAAGGTGAAATTTGACTAGTGTCAATAGTTTTACATACCTCAGAGCTATTGTCTCAGATGAGGGAACTAAACCTGAACTAATGTCTCGAATAGTACAGTCCACAGCAGCCCTTTCAAAACTTAAAATAATGTGCAAAGACAAGGGCTTAGCCGTCGGCACCAAAATCAGACTGATGCGCTCCCTGGTCATGGCCACATTTTGATATTCTTGTGAGTCTTGGACGCTGACTGCAGAGCTAGATAGGATAATCCTAGCAATGGAATTGCGATGCTACAGAGGATCACATTCAAAGACCGCATCACAAACCAAGATATCAGAGACCGGGCTACTGCAGTGATTGGACCCCATGTTGGTCTGCTAACTATCGTAAAAAAACTCAAGCTAAAAATCTATGGCCATATTACAATGTCTTAGGGGCTCGCAAAGATCTTCCTTCAGGGAGCAGTACCAGGAAAAAGAAGAAGAGGTAGACAGAGAAAGCGATGTGAGAACAACATATAAGAATGAACGGAACTGCCATTGAAAGAGGTTCTATCTAAGGCAAAAGACAGGGAGGAATGGAGAAAGACGGTCGACGAATCTTTCATGGTGCCCCAACGGTCTAACAGACTAAGGTATAGATAAAGGTAATCAAGAGTGTAATGAAATTATATTAAAAAACAAAGGGCAATGAATTAGTATTAGAAGATGGTATAGTCGAACTTGTTACAAGATAATATCGAATTGTTCAATTATTGTTTTTGATGATGTCAGAAAAATGTAATTTGTCTAGTAGAGTCTTCAGTAGGATATCTAGTATGTCTAGTAGTATCATAAGTTGTAGATCTAGTGTGTCCAGGATTTCAACAGAATATCTAATGTATCTACAAAGAGCAGGATGCCAGGACATCCGCTCTGTTATCAGCAGCAGACGTCTTGGCTGGCTTGGCCACGTTCGTAGAATGCCAGTAGGTCGACTGCCACAGGACATCCTGTATGGCGATCTAATAGAAGACAGGAGAGCCGCTGGTCGCCCACTTTTACGTTATACGGATGTATGCAAACGCGACATGAAGCTCTTCAAAATTGACACTGGCAACTGGGAAGAGGTGGCACTGGACAGATCCACATGGAGAGAGAGCATAAAGGAAGGGTCACAGATTGCAGATGTCATACACAACAGAAGCAGAAAGAAGGGTGAAAATGCAACGGCGCCTGGTGATTATATATGCCCAACCTGCGATCGCAGCTGTGTATCAAGGATTGGCCTCTTTAGTCACACAAGAAGTTGCAAAGGGAAAAGATCGTCTCTTGAGACGTAAAATGCCACAGAATCTAATGTATCTAGTATGTCAGTAGAATATTTAGCTTATCTAATGATAAATTTGTAAACATTAGAACTTCAGAAGAGTCCAATACAATTTTATCTGTAGCCTTTCTAGCAGTCTAATGTTACATTTTATTAGTAACCCCAATAAATCTATCAAATTTCTTAAGCCCAATACATCCAGTGACCATAATACCGTTAAAATGAAAAGTTCTAATAAAAGGAGTAGCCAATAAACAAAAAAGACTATCTAAATATCAGATTAAAGGCAACCTAAGTCAATTACATCAAGCTGCATGAAACTTTCAATTATTATTTCTATCAGAAGAGGACAGTTGACGACTTTTAGAATTGCATTTAAAGCCATGGTAAAAAAAACATTATGGAGGCCGTAGTATCGAATAAATATTCAACAAACTAAAAAAAATAAATGCTATTAAGTAACAAATTTAAACTAAGTAGGCTAAGAGATAGATTGAAAGACACTATGGCAGAAAGAGTCCATAAATGTATCGTCAAAGAATGCAAACAGTATCAGAGTGAAAACATCAAAAAAAAAATCTATGGTAATTCACTAAATCTAATGATAATACACTAAATCTAAGTAAATGAAGTGGCCCCAATAAAAGTGAAAATAACTTGACAAACAAGGAAATGAAACTAAAGCAAACATTATACATAATTATTTTGCATCAGCATTCTCAGCTCAAGACATATTGCTTGGATCAAATCAAGTCAGATACGTAATACTTAGGAGATATCTATCTATAGTTCGTCCATCGTGGTTCGATGATGACGACTTTTGTCATTCAGGGGGCTGAATGCTTTGCAATCTTGGTGGGGGGGGGGATGACAAGTGACTTGCGCTGGACTTTGGATTTAAGTGAGGAGGATTCGCGCAACACGTCGACCTCACTCTAACGCCCTAAAGCCCATCCTTTTGCGGAAGCAAGATTTGGTCAAGACGTCCGGGGACAGGTTTGGGTGTATTGGATGACCAGAGACTGTCTGTGTGTCTTGTCCTGTTCTTGAGTGCTCCACAGCACTGTGCTGGTACTTGCCTTTCTGTCCTAATCGTCTAGTTTTGTGACGTTGCGCACAGGCCGCAAAGTCCAGACTTCACATGCTAGGTTTGACAGAACCTCAGTGTACTGAGTGACATGGTTACAAGAAATAGTGCTTCAAAATGAAAAACTTCCTAAGTCAAAAAAAGCCTCTGGACTCGAAGGCATTTCAGCATGATTAATAAAAAGAAAGAAGGCGCGGTGGTTGAGCGGTAAAGCGCTTGGCTTCCGGGCTTGAATCCTGGGATTTTTAATTTCGAGATCTTTCTGAACTTCTGAGTCAACCCAGCTCTAATGGGTATCTGACAGTTGGGGAAAAGTAAAGACGGTTGGTAGTTATGCTAGCCACATAAGGCTGGAAACTACCTTAGTTTCACACAGTCTAGGTGTCCCTGGGTTCAGCTCTAATAACAAAACGCTAAATAACTTGGGATTTTTAATTTCGGGATCTTCGGGCACCTCTAAGTCCAACCAGCTCTAATGGGTACCTGACATTAGTTGGGGAAAAGTAAAGGCGGTTGGTCGTTGTGCGGGCCACATGACACCCTCGTTAACCGTAGGCCACAGAATCAGATGACCTTTACATCATCTGCCCTATAGACCACAATGTCTGAAAGGGGGAACTTTTAAATAACTTGGTCAAGACGAACACAGAAACTTTACTACTCTTCATAGCGTATTTCACACATGGCTTCTGTCCTAGTCTAAAAACTATTCCACTTCCTGTCATTCGCGCATACGTTTCATATTGTTTTGTAAAGGGGGAATCTCTAAATCAAAACCTCAAAAAAAATACTCACCCCCCCCCCCCCCAAAAAAAAAATTTCTTTTAGTTATGTTTCGCCACGTTTCGGTACCGCAGTGCAGTTCACGTGTATAATATAAAACATTCATAATTATTTTTTTTTATATTCCACTTGTATGCATATTAAATAGATTATTCCTATTTAAAAATTAAAGTAAACATTGTACATTTTAAAAATTAAACTTTTCTCATTCAGAGAAGGAAAGGAATATAGTAGCCGTTGCACCAGATCTACGGGTGGTCAATAATATCATGATGTCGAATTTTCAATAGGTTATCTAGTTTAAGAGATCTAAACGGGGTGGTCGGGCAGACTGACGTACAGACAGACCACACAAAATTAATAGCGTCTATTCTCCTTCCAGGGGCCGCCAATGAGGAAGTTAATAGCAGTTAAAAAAATGAAGGGGAGACTAGTTTAATTTTTTTGTTTCTTGATCCACTTTCGATAATAGCCGTATGTACTTGTCAAAATCCCAGTTCTTATCTCCCTTATTTTTTTTGTTCTTATCAAGTTTGAGTGGTGGAATAAATCTTTGTGAAGTTCATTATGCAGTCACCTATTACATGTTTGACAAATGGTCTAACAAGAACTGAGTCAATCGACTGTGGAAGGAGTGACTCAGAACAATAATAATAAAGAAACAAGAACACTTTCTCTCTCACCACATCTTTCTCTGCTTCTTTCTCTCTATCTCTGATTGTATATCTATATATAAATACACATATGCGTGTAGAAAGGCGCAACAGCGCAGTTTAATTGTAAATATTTCCAGACATTTAGTTTAATTTGAACGAAGAAAGGAGAGTGTCAATATTGAAATTAAAATTAATTAGAAACAAAAAAAAATGTAACTTACAGAACAAATGTCATTTATTTTTATCAGTAGGAGTGAATATTTTTTTAAAAAAAAAGTAGAACCGTACAGGAAGATGCAACAGATCTGGGAGGCTGAACCCCTAGAAAATATTATATATATGAATATGTATTATAAACGTATGAATAAGTTTTTATTTTTAATAATAGTGAGTTAGTCTTCTTCCTCGTTCTCATTTTTATGTTGTAGCGTTACGATAGTAAAAAAAGTAAAGTTCTCCTTTCAGACCTTGTGGTCTATAGGGCAGATGATGTAAAGGTCATCTGTTTCTGTGGCCTACGGTTAACGAGGGTGTCATGTGGCCAGCACAACGACCAACCGTCTTTAATTTTCCCCAACTATTGTCGGGTACCCATTAGAGCTGGGTGGATTCAGATGCGCCCGAAGATCCCGAAATAAAAAAATCACAATCTTCACCAGGATTCAAACCTCGGACCCCGGTTCGGAAGCCAAGCGCTTTACCGCTCAGCCACCGCGCCTCCGGAGCGTTAAGATGACTAGACCAATATATGAGATGAACTGCGCAGTGGTTTCCAAATAAGGGAGCTCTCCATATAGTTTCCTTTCTATTGGGGTGTTGTGGGGCCACTGTTTTGTACGGGTCTCATGGTAAAGAGAACAGTTTTGAAGGACATGGTCAGCATTCTCTGGTGACACTCTACATGGGCAGATTCCACAAATTTTGAGCTTCCGGTACATATGATGTCTCAATCTGTTGTGTCCGGTCCTGAGTCAAAAGATTAGACGTTGATCTTGTGAGGATAGCTTATAATAAATGCCTTTTTTAATTCTACATTTTATAAGACAAAAAAAAAAACAACACTTCCTGTTGGGTAAATGTGACCAGACTGGTTTGAACAAATATAACTCATGAAATAAGCCCAAAAAATGGAAACCTTATTTAACGACAGTTTTACAAAACTTTTTTAATAGTCACGTCTGCTACCGTACAGTGCTGAGGGGGCGCTGGCGTAGGAAAGCTAAATGAGATTTTCCTTCTTCATCCCATATTTTATATTTTGCTACTAATTTGTAAATGTCATTACGATGCACCTGCCCCGCTTGTGGGATTTTAGAATAGGCAAGGGCTGGCCCCCCAAAAAAGTGGATTAGACATGAATATCGAAAAAAAAAACGTTAACAAAATTATTTCTAAAAAATAAAAAAAATAAAAAATCCGACCACTTCCTTTTCCGGTCTAATGTGACAAGGTCGGTTTAAAAATCTTATTTCCCCCCTCCCCCCGGCCGCTTCTTGTTCAAACAGTACTACTACTTAATATCATTTACTACTTTAGTTCAAAGGAGTGGGGGGGGGGAGATAGAAATGCTGAAGTTAGTTGTTCACACCCCCCCTCACACCATTAATTATTTACTAATAACTCCTAGATATTTGAAATCTGTTACGTAACATCATTTTAATTTCTGACAATCTTCCTATGGGAGGAGTGGGCTCGGTCATAAAAGAGAAAGGGGGGGGGAAGAGATTTTTCCTACTTTGCATCCTGGATCCGCCATCAAGTGAGATAAACTTCTAAGAAAATGGAAATTCCTATAAACCTATTTCGTCACCCAGTTCGGTAAGCAAGCAGTAAGCGATGATATCAGCCCAGATTAACGCCTTTGTATATCGCTTCCTAGTTGGCGATACGCTGATATTTAGACACCAGACATTCACAGAGTCCCTGACAGTAAGACTTTTAGTACTTAATTTTTTATTTACTTACAGACTTTCCCCTCCAGGTAGAGGCAGTGCACTTGAAAGGGTAGACTTGAAAATAGAAACATTCCATTTTATACAGTAATATTATAACGATATACTTAATAAAGAGATTGTGCTATCATTTGTAAAAGGTAGGTGATATTGAATGTACCAAAAATCTCTTTAAATTAATTAGTTTAGTTAATAAGAAAACAAAATCCTCTGTAATCAATAATACTGATGTTTAAATAAAAATAAAAATATCTATCTATCTATCTATCTATCTATCTATCTATCTATCTATCTATCTATCTATCTATCTATCTATCTATCTATCTATCTATCTATCTATCTATCTATCTATCTATCTAGGTTTGTTTCTTTCAAGCTGTTTTTCTGCCTGTCTGTCTGTCCCCACCTCCTTCCGTCCTCGAAGTATAGTTCTTACCAATATTTCGACATTTACTAGCCTGCCTGTACAATGAATAACCTTTAGATTAGACCGTCATTGTGTAATGCTCTTCAGTTGGAACTATATAACAGACATCTTACCAGTTAAGTCATTCATAATAATAATAGTCACTCCAATTTTTTTTAATTCTTCGCAAGTATATGTCACTCAGATGGTAACATAAAAGACTATGTCTAGTGAGACATACTTGTAAATAACATAAACAAGGATTAGATTTTGTCAACTACAGGCTTAGTATAATACATGTAAAAAAACAAACAATGAAAATACTTTTAATTTACACGCAATGAAAACAAAATGACCAGGTTTCTCAATGACCCAGAGATTTGTCATCACCCGATGTTTTGTACTAAAGCCATAATGAATATATTAACTGCAATATTAAATGTCTGAACATAATCATTGATGAAGTTACACTGAAAAGACTTTTTTTTCCAAACCAATAAAAGGCCAATTGTTGTACACCAAAGACGCAATGTAAATCGACACGAAGTGAGCTGCGGTTTTTCTAGACTGTAGGGAAATGTCATTTCTATTCAAATCGTCATGTACAGTGACATTTAGAACTCACAGAACCCTTAGGCTTGCTAGTCGTTTCCCGATCACTCGGTCATTTTGGTCATTACAAAAATGTTTCCAATATAAGTTCGAGTAAATATCTGTACCAAATCATTCAACCAAGCGAGGCTTAGTCACTTGAACTAGTAAAATAAGTACGCTTAAGTAAACCAATAAAAATACGCCTACTGTAATACCAAGAGGATCCAAAAAATGGTCTTCTACAATACTCAAATGGATACATATGTAGAATAATACTGAACTAAAAAGAAGAGGAAAAGATTTGAAAACACAAAAACAATAACAGCAAAATATACTTGACTTTTTTATATTTAATGGATTTTATGAATATTTTGGATATTCATCTTTCACTTTGAAAAAAAAAAACGTAAAGTAGCGAATCCGAGGAAAGATAAACCGCGAAGGAGTGAGGGATTACTGTAGTGTAGTTGAAAAGTCTCGTTTTCAGACCTTGCGTTCTACAGGGCTGATGATTTTAAGACCATCTGTTTCTTTGGCCAACAGTTAACGAGCAGGGTGTCATGTAGCCAGCACAGCGATCAACCACCATTACTTTTCCCAACTAAAGGCAGGTACCAATCAAAGTTGGGTGGACTCAGGGGCGCCATAAAATCCAAAATTCAAGATCACAGTCTTCACCGAGATTCGAACCCAGGACTCCAGGTTTGTAAGCCAAGTTCTTAACCACTCAGCCACCGCAGTGTAGGTGAATATTTTTGGAAACCAGTATTGTAATGTTTATTTTAGTTTATTTATAAACATGTACTTTTATTAATTAAAAATGACAACGAAAATTATCTTTCCGACAGATCAAATGAATTAATGACAAAATGACGGACGCCATATACAACGCTATCAGAACCGGAGATTCGAAAAAGCTTAAAGCCTTGTTGGATTCACAGGGAATTGAAGATATTATTCGAATTCTTGATGATGTTGCACCCGATGGAGATGCCGCCATTCACGCTGCCGTCAAGAAAGAAGACCTGGAGATGATTGAACTGCTAGCTGAAAGACACTGTGACCTAAACGTGTTGAACGCGCACAGGCGCACAGCGCTCATGATGGCCGTAGAGAAGGGTTCTCAAAACATTGCGTTGTTCTTATGTCAGAAAGGAGCAGATGTGAATGTCGCTGGGCACAACGGGAACACGGCTCTTCACTTGGCCGCCATGAAAGGTAACATCGATATGGTCAGTCTTCTACTTGGGCCGAATTGCAAGAAAGACTCCCTGAATTCCGAAGGCGAGACCGCTGTTTTCATTGCAGTGGATAAAGGTTTCTTAGACATTGTACAACTTTTGTGTCTATCAGGGGCTAACTTAAGCATCAGCCAAAATGATGGCGGAAATGTTATCATTCAGGCAGCTAAAACCAGAAACATCAAATGTTTAAAGTATTTTTTCAAGCAATTCAACAAAAATAAACCCCTTCCAGACATTAATAGTTTAAACAGTCAAGGGCTAAATGCTTTGATGTACGCTACTATCGACAGGAATATTGAAATTGTAAAAATATTAATTAGCCACGGAGCCAATGTAAATCTCCAAAATCCAAACAATGGTCAAACCTGTCTTCATTTAGGAGCTTTAAATGGTGATAGCGACGTGGTGGAGGCTCTTATTGCAGCAGGGGCATGTCTTAATGTGGTTAATCATTATTTGGAAACTCCGCTGAGCCGAGCAAATAAATGTATAAAAAAACGTCTAATAGATGCAGGTGCTTATGAATTCAGAGACCACCAAATAGGAATGCCTGTGTTTCCTAGAGAAGGTTCAATACACAGTGGTGCATCAAATCAGATCCACAATGAGATTAAGTTTCCCTCCATTGAAATCGACTCTCACACTGTAAATGAGACGCACCTAATTCAAACATTTTCTTGTACGATGGAAGAAGGTAATTTTTTTTTAAATTTCTTTTCGTAATTTTACTTAGAATGAATCTATCTAGTAACTCTAGCGACATTACACTTAGGCCTGTCTATCTCATTCATGCTTGACTGTCGTTTGGTCTTCTCGATGGTCCCGGGTTTATATCCTGCCTGCTGCATTCCTTTTTGTCCTGCGGAAGGTTTGGACTAGGAAGTAAATTATATTCAACTCTGAAGTAACATAAGCAGCATGTAAAAAAAAAACAACAAAAAACAAAACTTATATACAGGGTTCTAGAAAAAATTAATCTGTAAATTTATTTTTTGTTGTTTTGATAGACTCTCTGTACTAAAATAACACCAATACAATTACCAATATCACAATCTTCTCGCATGAGTGATCACTTGAATATATTAAACAATTAGTTTTCAGTGACTGCCAAAGTTTTGGACACCTGATTTTTAACTCAAAATTCCCTTTGCTACATTCATGGAATCGGTGACTTTAGTTTGCTTACTTTTATTATTATTTTTTTTTTTTACTAAAGATGTTATTGAGACTCAATTCCCCATTGGTAAAGCCGAGGCAAGTGATGATTAAACACCAAAATCCCTCCTACAATAAAAAATTATAATAATTAAATCAAAACAATTTCAATTTGGGGATGGGGCGCTAAAAATAGTAGATAAGTTTTAATATTTTATAACAAAGGCTTATTTAACAGGAAGAATTGCACATTTAGAGTCATATATCTCAGTAATGTAAGTTTTATTTGTTTTAATTTTAGCTGAAGACTCAAAAGATAATGCTGACGATCAGTTAAAAATTTCGGAAAGTCAGAAGTCAGCCATAGATCAGTACAGACTAAGCAAGAAGTTCAAAAAAGCTTTAAAAGATTGTATAAATAAATTCCTGGATTCTCATTCGAACAGCGGCAGGGTTGAGAGCGATATAGACAAACCAAGGTAGTATTCCATCCCATCCATCCATCCCAGTGGCGCTACAGCCCATGGAGGGCTCTGGCCTTCTTTGGGTAGTATTCCAATGTCCATAATTTATCCTTCTTTTTTGTTTAACAAAGCTTATATCAATTTACTCTGTCTGTCTGTCTGTCTGGCCAAAAGCTTTTAGATTTTTTATTCTCCCACACCCAGCATCTGATCAAGATGAAATTTTGTACATTTATTTCTTTGACTTGTTGGCCTCCTTCAGTCGTAGATCGACTATGGTTCATCTCAGAGCACACTTCCTCATGTGGCTATGGAGCCCTATTTTGGAGAGACACTCCCGTCCAAAAATATCGCAGGTTAAGGTGGCTTTCGCTTCGGTGGTAGAGGAGCTGGCCATTTAAGGGTCACCAGCTCCTAATTTTTCACCAGGGTTGTCTCCCGAAGCCTTTACCGCGTTATTGTATAGCCGAAAAGAGGTTTGGATTCAGAGTTTTCCTTCTCTTAGACGGGTAGCCAACCAAGGCTAAAGAGCCCCTCCTGCCCAAAGCTTACTGGTTTAGGCGCCAGTTGCTCGCCTTTGATCCCTCTCTTGTCTGTGGTAACGGTTCCGCCAGGCTCAGTAACTGAGCCACACGTGAAGGCCAGGAGTCGGACTGGTTGTCAGAGGCTGTTTGAGACGCGTGCCATTGGAAGCATTATATAGGTAATGATGGGCTTAAGACCATTACCACTTCCGGTGTTAACAAACTTTACTTGACAACACCAGAATCAATAAAAATAACTATTTAGTTAATTAATTATTAGTTATTAATTATTTTATTTGGTATGTCAAACATGGTATGTTCTTGACTGAAGTGGTGGTATAAGCTGAACTGTCCCCTTTATACATCGTCGCCTGAGTCAGTCAACAAAACATGAACAAAGAAATAATAGATGACTAGACAATCTTCCATGTTCCTAGGCTGTGCACTAGCAGAAGGATTACCCTGTTGGCTTGAGAAGCATGAGAGGACTTGAGACATGAGGTCGAAATGAGGTCGTTCCCACCCTTTTTTTATTTTCATAAATGATTTTCATTGTTAATGCTGATCAATTACAAATGTAATGACATGACTGATCCAAACTCATTGTTATAAGTACGCTTAATGTAATCTTTGTTTGTAAAGAGTAAAGAGTGGGAAGCGTGGGCGAGAAGCTTAGTACACTTGAATTTGGCTTGGCTTGGGTAACAATGAAGCGGGTTCGAGGCTCGACACCTGACTCTAGCAGAGCTGAGTGCCTAAAGGCAGCACGGAAAACCTTCTCCCAGGTACTTTTTATGTATTTAAGCACCCCCTTTAGATCTTGCGAACTATAGGACAGATCTTATCTTATAAAATACAGACGTTACTTAAAAAAAAAAGATGATTATGTCCTACGCGTCATGCATCTAGTCATGCATATTAACCAATGACCTAAATTCTGCCAAGTCACTGGTTTTCCTGGCTGACTCAGACAACCCTTTCCATGCTCTAATAGCACTAGAGAAAAAGGCGCAATAGTGCAATTTTTTTTAGCATATGGAACTAGGAATATGTATTTATCTTTGTGTCTTTCTGTGTATTTTATTAGATATTCCCTTTTTTCGTATTTGAAGATTATGGATCAGTGTTTATGGTTAACGTGGGTGTCATATAAATATAATGTATATTAGAAATATTTATTATATTTTAACAGCTTCTTTAATAAAACATTTTTTTTCTATTTTGTTATACAGCAAAATATTTTTTTCGGAGCATATGAAAGTAGTAATACTAAGGGCTGAAAATGTTATTTTCGGCGACAACCACGTGACGAATAGTTCAAAGAAAAATCCTTCTAACAAAATGAGGCCATTATCTTTCTCTGAGTCTCAAAAGACTTTCAGCGAGTTTGGTGGCTCTAGTGTAACTCTCAACGGACATGAGCAGCACCTGAAAGACGCAGAGGACGAGCTGGAAGCCATGGCAACAACAGTCAACAATGTCCATGGACCCTTGGCAACGTCAAGAAGCAATATCAGTGAAGCTATGGCAACGTCAAACAGTGTCTCTGATGGCTTCCTCATTGAGAATGTCAAAGTACAAAGCGGATGTTCTGGGGATGACAGTGAAACTTTGACCATGTCAAAGAATACCTGGTCCCCACAACGTGCTACCACTATTTCCTTTACAAGCAGCACAGGGAGTCTGCCTGGTCGAATTATAACAGACAAAAACAGAAAACCATTGCCGTGGGAAAGAAGAGAGAAAAGCTAATGCAGGCGAACTTTCTTTCAAATTATAAAATCAATCAATGAAAAGATGGGAGGCTTTCCAGAACACCATCAAATGCTAACTGTAGAAACGAATATGACTTTAATAAAAAAAATCATGTTGTAAAAAAAAAATTCCATGCATAAAATGTCATAGGGGCGGGTTTAAAATATTTACTATGATTGAAATCTTATTCATTTGTTCTAAAGAGCTAAATGATCACTCTTACAAGAGCCGGTTAGCTGGTTGGGTATGACTTTACTATTTTTCTTTCCTGTTTACTTATTTTGTTGTTATTTAGGTATGAGAGAGTTACATTTAATTGTATATATATACCTCCTGGGTATGTTTGTTTGTTTGGTTCAAATATTTTGGATGTTCCTTCAGAGTTGAAGAAAATTACCTCCTAGTCCTAACCTCCCTCAGGACGACGGTGGACAAGAGCGGGCAGGGTTTAAACCCTGGGCCATCGATAAATCTGAACGACAGTCCAGCGCGCATGAGTGTAAGCGTTTCAATATGGGACATGTCGATCTCGTTATATGAAGAGAAGAGTTCCGTGAGTGAAATACTTGATTTATTGAACAGAAAGAGGACGGGTGCTTTGCTGTCTCTGTGTTCTTTTTATTACTCTTTTACAAAGCTTATATCAACTCTGTCTGTCTGTCTGGTACAAATTTTGAACACGCATTTTAGGATGAACTAGAAAATGTGCTCAACCAAATTAATAAATTAAACAGTGGTATTTAATTTATTTTGTTTGAATCGAAAAAAAGGAAATTAAATCTAACTATAATAAGAAATATGGATGTAATGTGCAGTTCTTTCCCTTATATCAGGGGTGGGTAACCTTTTGCTATCGAGGGCCGCATTTAAAAAAAAAATTGGAATATGGGGCCGCATATATACAACTTAGAAAAATACGCTAGCTAACTGTGCACAATGTTTATACATTTAAATTTCATTGTTTACGCTCCCAATTGAGGAAGTACAACAAATGTTAGCAATTTCTGAAACTAATTTTACGAATATATTTTTTAAAAAATTTGTTATTGTCTGTTTCGCATCACAACATTACACCACAAATGTTTAGTTGTACTTAATGTGAAGTATTAACTGTTTACACTCGTGCATGATGTTCCGGAACTGTGTAATTAGCTGACTAATTGTTATCCTGGCGACTGCTTTCAAACTATAGTCTAGTTGGTTAAATTTTTAAAATGAATTAATACTTTACATCACTTCGTCAAGGACAACATTTGCAAACAGAAGTATTTAATCCATATTCTCTATTTGTCAGCTAAGAGTTTTAAGGAAGTGTAGTTAGTTAGCTATCTCTTTGCAACATGAGCTTCACCAACGGCTTAACCTGGTGTCTACACAAAAAGTCTCATTAATTTAAAATAATGTAGTTCAAATTTTTTTTAAAGTGACAGGATGGGCTAATAGTGAAGTGCCACATTTGAGTTCTCTAGCTACGTACTTCTATAACGGGCTTCATGGTCATAGACATTCTCATCTGGTAGCGGGGGTTTTAGTCACGAAATTAACGTCTTCAGAAAAATGATACGTCGGTTGGGTGAAATTCTTTCTGAGGTGAGAAAGAATCGCGTTGGCAGAGACATTGAAATATCTTCTGCAAGAGAATTCTTTGAGACAATCCTGTTAAGTATAACTCTCATGAAAATGGTCTAACTCTTTCTCTTCATAACTATTTTTTATGTCCCGACGGAATTATTCATTTTTCTCCTTCGTAGTTCACTTCTCCGTTACGATTAAACATCTATAACTTTGTTATCAGCAAATATTTTCGTTGGTATAGAATTAAAAAAGGATGCTGAACTCAGGCCGGCCCTGCTGGGCAATATTACAAAAGAAGGCTATCTAAATTGTCATTAATTTTATGGCTATCTCGTGTTGAGAAAAAATATTAAGATAAACTAGGGCGTCTAACAACACAGAAAGACACAAAGATAAATACACATTACTCGTTCCATATGCTAGGACAAATGTGTACAAATGCTCCTTCTTTTCTAGTGCTCTTAGAGCATGGAATGGTATGTTTGAGCCAGCTAGGAAAACCAGTGACTTGGCAGAATTTAAGTCATTGGTTAAGATGCATGACTAGATACATGACGCGTAGGACGTAATCATCTTCTTTTTTGAAGTAACGTCTGTATAATATACGATAAAACAATTAACAAGCCATCTAGTTTGTCAAAGGCAGTATTTTAGTAATGCTTTGTGGCCTATCTAATGACAAAGGCACATTGTAATTAGTGCAAGTTTGTACTATGCTTAATGAGTCATTAATGACTTAAATATTCTATTATTGCTATCAAAATGAAAGTTAAAAATATTCTTTTTAATTAACAGCCATATATAAATTCAATACTTCTGCAATGATGTAAACTTAAAATGAATTGGAACTTTTGGCTGTAGAAATATTCTGTAAACGAATTCCACGTCGGAAGACTCGGGGTGTAGCTCAATTCTCATCTTCTGGAGAACCTGCCAGAAAATAAAGTAATCACGTTTCAAAGATTTTAATCGCATTTTTTGGTGTGCATAGTTTTTGGATTAACAGGTGAAGACATTGTACGCTATAGATGTCATGGATTTCAGCTCTTGTAATTATCAGTAACATTTTTTCCCACACTTTATGTTTGTTTGTAGTGGCATAGTTTGGATTTGGTTTAAAATTGAAGATTATTACATCCTAGCCCTGGTAGTCCATACCTGATATACGTATTTTCGATAGATATTGGAAGCAAATAGCCGAAATCTATACTTTATTTTATTTAAAAGACAATTCCATATGGTGGAAAGAAAATTTAAACAATTTCACTACTTTAAATAAATGGTGTAATAAAAGTAGTGGTGCCTGAGTTGAATTTATAGCGCTTACACGAAAGTGCGACCAGTTTGGCTGACGCATGGCAGCTAGTGCTTCTATACTGACACCGGTCTATAGCAGAACCTGATTATTTCTAAATGTAGTCTTACCAACGTATGCATATTATGGAGTAAAGGCACCTTTATGAAAAGCGTTCGAGGAGCCTTAGATGTCTTAATCTTTGACATCAAACACATTGCCATTATTATGATTAATACAAGTAGTAAAAATTATCACATTCAATCTTTTCATTTATCAAATTCAGGTTTTTAGGGAAAGATGAACTATCTTGCGTTGAACTCTTGACACAACAAGTTTTACAGGGGAATTATCAGTTGTCTATAGACATTGGCTAGATTACAGCGGTTCTCAACCTTTTATGCTAACCCTAACCCCTTTTTACAATCCCCCACTCTGCCGCGACCCCCACCCACACAGCAATAGAAGAACAGACAATAACAATCCATATTTTCGATGGTCTTAGGCGACCCCTGGCAAATCGTCAATCGACCCCTAAGGGGGTCGCGACCCACGGGTTGAGAACCCCTGGGCTAGAAGATATAAAGATAATTATTAATATTATCCGGCACTTTTCACATTTCTGTGTGTCTTCTGAAAAAAAAAAGGATTTGTGCTTTTTTCAGATTTAGGATTTGGTATCTAAAAGTAATTTATACCACAATGAAATGAGTCCTAATCGTCTAGGGACATGCAGTGTAAATAAAAGTCGAGATTCTTGCTCATTTAGAAAGTTTTGGAATGATGTAAGCAGGAATCTAGAGAGTGATCAATACCTTGATTGTAGCCAAATAAATTTCCTGAACAGCAATTCTCTGACCAGCACAGTTTCTTGGGCCCAAACCAAAGGGTAATACAGCAATCTTAGCAAGAGGGTCGTGTTTCGCTAGTCCATTATTTTGTAGCCATCGTTCTGGCATATAGGTCAGTGAATCTTGAAAACCAGAAATACACTTTGCATTGGGGTAAATCATAATTGGAGTCTGAAATAAAATAAAAAAAACACAAAATGTCACCATTTAAATCATTATTATTTTAAGCCATCATTACCCGCTGATTTGTACCCAGGCTATATATTGACTGTACCCCCTTATCTTTATTGTTTACAATTTCCATCAAAACTGCCCCCATTTTAGCATTCACTTTGGGCCAGTATATTCTAGTATGAGACACGTTTAATTGGAATGGGCCGCTCTCAAATGACCCCAAAAACACTCACTTCTGACCAGTCCATTCAATACCACATTTCTCAACCCACCAATCTCCTTAAAAACGTGGATGTTGACATCTGTTACATCTAATTGAAGAGTCTAATGAATCTGTCCTGCGCACTGACATCCTGCATGTTATATCGCACCATTTAGAACTGGACAAGAACACACACACGGTATAGAGAAGTCATTTTCGGCCAAATAAATAAGTGCGGTAAGAGAGAAGTCTAGCGAACAGAGAACTAGAGAGAGGCGTCCTTCTTCTGGTGGGTAAATGGCGTGTGGACCTGGAGCAACTCTAGGAAGTGTGTTGTTGGTCTTGAAAGAGGTTTGGCATAGGACAGGTTGGTCTTGAAAGAGGCTTGGCATAGGACAGGTTGGTTTTGAAAGAATTTGGCATAGCGCAGGTTGGTCTTTAAATAAAGAGGTTTGGCATAGGACAGGTGAACCTAGGAACTTAGGCGTGAATTGAATCTTTTACTTGTTGAGTTGTCTCCCTTTGAGCTAGAACAATTGTTTCAATATGCTTGGTATTGTCTTCAACAAGGCTTAATCTCTATCTATCTTAATCTAGCATACGAGTCATTTCTCAAATAAACTCAATTATACAATGTATAATGTATAATGAAAAATAAAAAAAAAATATGTTTTAGAAGTGAAAGAATTTGTGTGACTGTGTTCTCCATCTGAAGAACTTCATCGGCTGAGAAATTTTTGAAAAGTTGCATCAGAAATATGTGACATTTGTTTTATAGCGCCGACGTTTAATCAAGTTCAAGATCTCTGTTTCACAGGAATTCAAACGTGTGCCCCTTGGAAGTAAAGCTCTTAACCACTCAGCCACTGGGTGAGATTAGGGAATCAATATTTTCTTCTTATTTAGATCTATTCACTAACCCTAAAAAAAAAACATACGCTTACCCGAGCTGGAACAGTATAGCCACTGAGGCAAACGTCGATTGGAAGTAATCTGACCATAGTGTTACAGACTGGTGGACATAATCTGAAGAAATAAAAAATGTCACAATGAAACACTTACTGATGGAACAAAGATATACATTGACAACATTTGTTTTCGTGTTTTTTTTAGACAATATATATATATATATATTATAGTGACCTGTTACCGCGTGGAGAGCCAGTATAAAGGAAGGGTCTCGGTTTGCAGAAGCCATACACAACAGTAGTACAAAGAAGAGCTAAAGTGCAACGGCGCCTGGTGATTGCAAATGCCCGGCCTGTGACCGCAGCTGTGTATCGCGGATCGACCTCTTTGATCACACAGGAAGTTGCAAAGGGAAAAGACCGTCTCTCGAGACGTAAAATGCCACAGACAAGAGCCTTATGTCCACTTAGTTCACCTTATTCTTTTGACTCCATCTTTCTATACTTCAACTTATGAAACTGTTGCTTAATTGTAAACTACTTGCCATGCCACTATAGTCACTATAAATCATTACGTCTGTATTAATTATGACTTCTCTGAATTATGATTTGATATATGATTCATTAATCTTAATTTCATAATAAACATGTTATCATTTTACCCGAATTAGCATAGAGCAATAAATACAACAGATGCATAGATATAGTTACTTGCCTAATATTGGGGGTTGATTGGAAAGTACAAAGACAACTAATTACATGATATTGTTATTGTTGTAATATTCTATGAATGTTTACCTGAAAGATTCTTTAAGACAAGCTTTTAAGTACGACATGTTTGCGAGGTCAGTGGCTGTCACGTGATCTCGAGTGTTTAGTTTTCTAAAAATTTCTTGACGTAATTTTTCTTGTGTTTCAGGATTTTTCGCCAAGTTGTAGAACAGAGTCTCTAGAATTTTAGCTGTCTAGAAATATAGTCAGAAACATATATATTACTTTCAATTAAAAAAAAATGTTTGCCCAAGTATGAAGTGTTTTGGTTCCATAGAAAAGTGCACTGTGACAAGCAAATCTCAATATGCGTTTTTAGACGGGAAAGTTTCATTTAAACAGGGCTCTGAGGTCACAAGGCAAAAGTGTTTCATTTAGGAAGTATAGCTTTTTTTTTTATAAAAGAGGGAGGCCACACATTAAAAATTATTATTTTTGTGGAAGTTGATATAATGGCTACATTGTCTTGTAGTTTTGCATTTCAAATTGTCGTCACAATGTTCCCGAGGTTTGAACCTTGGCCGTTTTCTTCTTCTGGTCTACTGCAGTAGGTTTCAACTAGAAGGCAATAATCATCATTTCTAAAGGAACATCCAAAAACCTCTATAACGAAAAAACAAATCATTACGACACAAAAGTTTCGAAAAAAACAAAACAATTCTACTTTTTAATTTAGGTTTTGAAAAGAACAATGGTAAAAAAAAAAATCCTCAAAATTGAATGCAATGCGCACCCGACATTCAGGGAAAGTCAAGAAGGTGTGTCATTGTGCTGGTCCTATAGCACCATCGTTAACTGTCGCCCAGAGAAACTTAAGTCTTACATCTACCCCCAAGGATAATTAGGAAAAAAAGAAACTTAGCTTTTTGATGTAACAGAAAAATTATACAGCATATATATTAAAAAAAAAAATAGAACTAAAGATTGTTAATGGTTTGACATAGTTTTTATAGAACGTATATCAACTCACTCCGTCTGTCTGTCCGTCTGTCTGTCTGGTACAAATTTTGAACACGTTATGTCTTCCACTTTCCATTCTCGGATCAAGTTGAGACTTAGCACAATTGTTCATGGCTCCTAATGAAACATGAACAAATAAATTTTTTTTTTGGTTACTTAATGGTAATTAATTAACCTTGTTAGATATAAAAAAAATGGAATTAAATCTTACAGTGTTGAGATTTGGCTGAAAATATGGAGTTCCTCTCCTCAGATAAGCTTTTTAAAAATATATTTTGCTTGTTTCAATATCTTTTTGACTAGTTGGGCTATTGTCACTGGGTTTTTATTTTTGTTTGTTTAACCAATATAAAGAATGTTCTAATTCTAAAAGAAAGTGTTTTGACACCCACCGACTCCGCTCCTGCAGTGTACAGAGAAATTAACATCGTGTCGACGTCTGCTCGCTGCAGATTTTCTTCTTTTAGTAAAGAAAGGAGTAGATTGGGCTCCTCGTCTGTCAATGTGCCGGCCCTCTTTCTCTCCTCCAGTACCTGGTGAGCCTTCAATGAGTGCACTGCACAGCTTCTGGGAAAACAAATTTAAAATCGTGGAATTATAGTTAGCATTGAATGAACATTTAAATAAGTTCTAGAAAGATGCAGATCTTCAGCAGCGTTTATTACAATAACTTTATTCAAGTCATACATTCGGAGTGGGCAAAACTTGGAACCTTCTCGAAAACGGCTCAAACGATTGTCTAGAAAGTTTATATTTGATGTGTATCGTTGTGAAAAGAATTATTAACTCATTGACTGCGCCGGGAAAACTCTAGTTTCGCCGTTTTAATCTGTCAAAGTATAACAAAATAATAATTTACATTTGGTTTGAGGACTTGAAAATATTTATCTTGCACAGACTATACCTCATCAGGTATTTGCGCATGTAGGCCCTATTCATTGAAGAGTTTAATAAATTAATGTTCAGAAATATTATGCGCAATTGGGAGGGGGGGGGGACTTCGTACAGAGCGGTCACGATGTGCCTCCTCTCATTCCTGGTCTCTAAAAAAATAATCCTAGTTTCATCAATGGGCTTGACATTTAATGGGTAAAGACAGAAAAAAAAAGGGAGCGGGGCAATTCAGTAATGTTTGGGGAACTCATTTGTTGGCTACTTCTTCTAATTACCACGATCTAAACACCAATGTACAGCTCGCTGGAACGTTATAGTCGTTATAGCTAGTGCACCTAATAGTAACCAAGTGCAAGAGGTATGGGCTGAGGACAATTCATTAAAGTAGGTACTATTAATAGTAGGAGGCGCGGTGGCTGAGCGGTATAGACTCCCAACCGGTGGTTTCGGGTTCGAATCCCAGTCAAGACTGGGATTTTATATATTTTTTTTATCTTTGGGCCCCTCCCAGTTCACCCAGCTGTTATTGGTAGCTGACATTAATTAGGGAAAAGTAATGGGGGTTGGTCGTTGTGATGGCCACATGACATCCTCGTAAACCATGGGCCACAGACACAGATGACCTTTACATCATCTGCCCTATAGATCGCAATGTCTGAAAAGGGAACTTAACTTTATTTACTTACTAATAATAATAATGAAGCTCGTCTTGGAGTCCAAAGATTATTGAGGCCTACAGTATTTCAAGTGGTTACGCAGTATGAGCTGCGACGTACATATTTTGCCACATTCAAAGCAGACATAACTGTTTGTAAAATGTTTTACTTATTTCGGATGTTCCTTCAGAGTTGAAGATAATTACTTCCTAGTCCAAACCTCCCGCAGGACAGCGGGGGATGGGAGCGGGCAGGGTTTGAACCCGGGACCATCGATAAGTCCAAACGACAGTCCAGCGTGCAAACCGCACGACCAGGCAGCCATCCTGTTGTCCGGCAGTGGTCGATTTAGGTTCTGTGTTTGCCGTCGTCGGCAGCGGATTTTATTTTGGTCTCAAATGTATAGCCCGCGGCCTTTGTTAAAAAAAAACAACAACACCAGCCGCCTGCAGCCAGGTGCACTCTTCGATGTCAGTTACAGCAAGTTGGCGCCAAAAATTGTTTTTTAAACGTTTCGGAGAGACAACTCTGTTATACCCAAAACCTTTCATATTATAAAAAAAAAGATTGCCATTGGCATAATACCCAGAGTATTTGTCGAACAATAAGCAGTTTCTCTATACCGACAAGAATATAGCTTCTTTTGAAGCCAATATATTATTTTATAATACTAGTTTACTAGAATATAGAGATGAAATATGAAACCTGTAAACTGTTTTCAATATTGTCACTATGAAGAGTCTAGACAGATACATATTGGTGTTATTATTCAGCTACTGAGATCACAGGTAGAGACTTACCCTCCAATGATGCCTAATGCCCGGGCATAATCTTGATATGTCTTACTCTTATACCATCGGTGCCCCACAGACTTGCCCAGGATCACGTCTTGAAGGATGAAAAATAATGTTTTCGCTGCGTCTAGGAAGTCAGACAGCTCTTCACTTAGCTGGCCTTCCAAGAAGCCGAGTCTGGTATTAAATACAACGAGACCAGCTCCTGCAGACATAGAGATAGTCAAACGTAAGTGTCGATATATTTAGGACAAGATTGGAAATATGGCATGAAAAGTTATTTGTTTCATCAAAATGATAAAGTTTTGGCTTAGCGACATTGACGTGACGATTAAAAAAACAAGACTAGGTTTTGAAGTGTAAGGAAAGTAGGCACAGAATACTCTTAGCAGCGTTAGGGAGGCTTTAGTTTCTGGAATTATGTAACTTAGCGACATTCTACGGGTCCTTTCATTACGTAATATACTTATTTGGCATCATTCATCAGCGTCAAAGTACCTTTATATTGTTGGTCTTCGCTTGTTTTATTTCGGTTATTTGAGTATTACCTTCGTTTAAACTTATGTACACAAGACATAGAGCGCAGGCGCCTAACAATATCACAATTTTTTAAATATTTTTTGTAACAATGTATACTAGTAAAAAGAATGGAGCATATGAGATTTAAAAGAGCTAATATCTGCTTTCTGCGTGTAACGCTTGTTCCTCGAAGACATGTGAAGCGAAGTTCACTATTTTCAGTTTCATAACTGGTAAACAAAATTTGGTTATAAAAGATTTCTTTTTTATACCATATTTCATTTAGACTAGACGTCACTAGAGCGCATATTGATCACCCCCCCCCCCGAACTGTTTGGCGCATTGGGCGGCTGGCTGTCTCCACAGAAATCGTTCTCCAGAAATGTCTGCAGTGTTTTTCCCAGATGATGTCCACATCTCTGAGGTCCTACACGAAGTTAAGACTCCACGTCAAAAGAGATTGTCCAGAGTTAATTTTTGTTCTCGTAGTAATCTGCAAGTTATTATTTTACCGTTTTTAGATCTAATAAATGTTTTGATGTTCACAATTGTATGGGTATCGGCACCTATCAATAATTCTCCGATTAATAAGAGTATCGTTCAAAAATTAATTTAATTATTGTTTCTAGAAACTGATGACTTATTAGCCTACATTGTGATTCATCCCCCCAAAAAATAATACAAAAATACAAAATAAAAATTTAATAACTAAGACAAACCTTCAGCGGCGTATCTCGCAAAGAGTGTCTGGAGCTCCTGTGGCTTTAGATTTTGCGTGGCCAGGATGTCTACAAATTTGTTTGCCACCTGGTTGTGAGGCTCGAGATAATGTGTCGCTGAGTCAACCTTCATTAAGAGTTTGTTTATTGGTGCTCTCAGCTTGTGCCAGTCCTCTCCTTGGCTGGAAGTTTATAAAACACACGTTGGAAAACGTTACATGAAGTGCAGTTTTAATGGCAAAGGTTTAGATATAGTTGTCACGAGTCGAGTCTGTGACCTATTTCGACCAGTTTCTAGAAGCTCGAGGTCAAGCCAGTGCTGTCCAGCGTAAACAAGTTAATTCTAGGTATCCAATCAAAGAAAGGGGTTAAGGAAAAAAATAGCACACGTCAGCTTCTAGAAGGTCAAAGTTACTAAAATAATTATCTGAGAAGTTTCCATGATTCTAGAACATCCGATTAAAAAAAGTATAAATTAGGGGAAAGTCAGTTAGACGGGGTCCTCGCTTAGTCCTCGATTAGTAATGGTTATAAGTGTTGTGATATTAGCGGGTCCATTAATTAAAGTTATATTAGTTGTAGTTGAATGTTATACTAAGTGAAGTTTCATGTATCTTTAAGTTTTATTTATGAAGTGTCCAGTCAAGTTGTTATTGAATTGAGAAGTTAATTTGATGTGAAAGTTGAAGAAGTATTGTGAAAGAAGTTTGGAAGTAAATACAGAGAGTTCTTTCTTCATTTCATTGAATTGTCAAGTTTGATAATATAATCACCGGCAAATGTTCGTCACAATAGTGTGTTGTATGCTTACAAGGTGTCTTAAGAATTTCAACACATTTTATTCAGTTCCCTACTACAGAGGTTCTCAAACTCTTTTTGACACGGGTACCTCTTTAAATAGTCAAAACTTTCCTACGGACCCCAAAGTGAAAAAAACATATTAATGCGTGGTATATTAGTTACCAATGAAGTGTTTATTGAAATTATAACTTTTGTTTTAAAAAAATGTATAAAAATTTATGGGGTTGATGATATTTTATGAGTGTATTTATATCCGGCTTAATGTTTGTAACTAGCAGCCGCCGATTTAAACAAGCACAAGTTTGTGTTCATGGCGGCAGTGAGTCCATGTTGTATCAAATAAGAAGAAGGGGAAGCAGTCATAAACTTCTGTACATTGACCCATAATACAGCAATGCAGACTATAAAATTGGAATCTGTTTATGTAACCAGAATTTGTGGTCTCCTTGTTGAGACATCGGTTTAAGTTCCTCGTTTCTTGATATTTCGAAAACCTGCTCCTGTATTAGTATGAATTCATCTGTGCTTGAGATTTGAGTTTGTTCACGTGCTAAGGGTAGCACGTTGGGAATATCCAAGTGAATTACGTCTTCCAATCTTTGGTCTAGGTCGTCATACAATAGTACGTATTAGATATATTAGGCAGTAGTGGGTTCATAGTTTATTATTATTACAATTTTCCGATTGGATAAACTGCCTTTTAGCGAAGTAGTTGTTATTATATTTAATTTTCATCTTTCTTCGGACCACTTAAATGCACATAAAAGATAACATTAATATGTTGTTTTTTTGAGAGTCTTTTGATGCTATAATGATTAAATGGTTATAATGTTGACGCAGACGGTGCGCTTCGCACTAGTATGGCGACTCATGAAGAAATTGTTCACATGAGAGTCCCGCTAACAAACAGCCTAAAGAGAGTTAGGATTAACAAACAGCCTAAGGAGAGTTAGGATTAACAAACAGCCTAAAGAGAGTTAGGATTAACAAACAGCCTAAGGAGAGTTAGGATTAACAAACAGCCTAAGGAGAGTTAGGATTAACAAACAGCCTAAGGAGAGTTAGGATTAACAAACAGCCTAAAGAGAGTTAGGATTAACAAACAGCGTAAGGAGAGTTAGGATTAACAAACAGCCTAAAGAGAGTTAGGATTAACAAACAGCCTAAGGAGAGTTAGGATTAACAAACAGCCTAAGGAGAGTTAGGATTAACAAACAGCCTAAGGAGAGTTAGGATTAACAAACAGCCTAAGGAGAGTTAGGATTAACAAACAGCCTAAGGAGAGTTAGGATTAACAAACAGCCTAAGGAGAGTTAGGATTAACAAACAGCCTAAAGAGAGTTAGGATTAACAAACAGCCTAAGGAGAGTTAGGATTAACAAACAGCCTAAAGAGAGTTAGGATTAACAAACAGCCTAAGGAGAGTTAGGATTAACAAACAGCCTAAGGAGAGTTAGGATTAACAACCATGTTATTTTTATTTGTCAGAGCATGATTCTGAGTTGGAGATTTAATGCAATGCTTGAAATACCTCCGACAAAATCTAGCACCCACCACGTTACACGATTCTTTAAATCAAAGCCAAAGGAATTTATGTTAATAAATATCTACATATTCTCCCCCTGCTTATATCAACTAAAGGGGCGTGGTGGCCAAGTGATTAAGTGCTTAGCTTTCAAACCTAGGATATAGGGTTCGAATATCGGTGAATACTGGAATTATGAATTTTGGGATTTATAGGGCGCGTCCACCTAACTCTAATGGGTAGCTGACTTTAGTTGGGGAAAGTAAAGCCGTTTGGTCGTTGTGCTGGACAAATGACACCCTGCTCGTAACCATTTGCATAAAAAAAACAGTAACCTTAACATCATCTGCTCTATAGATCGCAAGGTCTGAAAGGGAAACTTTATATCAACTTACTCTGTCTGTCAAATTCAATGTTCATGCATGTTATTTCTCCCACCTCTCATTATCGGATCAAGTAAAAACGTATCACAATTAATCACTGTACCTAACTAATTATACATCAGTAAAATATTTCACTTTGGGTATAAAATAAAATTGGTACGACAAAATAGAAAACACCAAACTGTGGGAGATTGGTGGACAGATAAATATAGAGGTGCGGACCTTAGAGAGGAAGTGGAGATGGATTAGTCAAACCCATACAACAGAGCTAGACAGGCCTTAGAGTGGAACACCCAGAGAACAGACGTAGAGGAAGACCAAAAAGAACGTGGCGACGCAGTGTACTAGAAGAAGCCGAGAGGACAGGAAAGAGCTGGGAAGCCATTTAAAAACTAGCAAGAGACCGTGGAGGGTGGATTGTTTTTACTGAGGCCATATGTTCCATGAGGAATTAGCGAAGAAAAGATTATGATGATGACTTAATAGCTTAAGCCTTAAGCAGATTAAAAAAAAAACAAGACATTTGACATTTAAACATTTGACCTACTTACGCCAAAGTTATGGATTTGACAGGGCTGGACGTCCTACGGACAATCATCTCTTCAATATCAAAAGATGCGGTCATCGGGTACTTTCCTTCGTTTCTATACACTGTCTCGATATCCTTGGGGTCAGAAACAATGACCATTAGACGACCAAACCGGACTTTGATTAACGGGCCGTACTTTGTAAGCAATTCAGCAATCAATGTATGATTGCTTTCTGTTGTGAATTTTGCTGAAATTTGGAAAAGGAAATAAATCTGTCAAAACAATTTCAAGATCTTAAGCCAATTAACCAGACATGACAATACCAGTGGCTCAGCATCCATGTCGCAATGGGGTTTAATGAACCCGATGTCACGATCATTAGGGGACCACAGCCTATGTCGTAGAGCAATGGGGATACTTTGCGATTGGAACCATGATTCGTGACCGATAGGGCCCACGTGAGCCCATGGGGGTGACACCAAAGTGGAGAAATAATTGCACTTTGGTATGATTTCCAAGTATGATCTATTGGCGAAAACAAAACACACACACGCTTACCTCGCCCAACTATTTCAAAACTAGATAATTGGTTTGTTGGTTAATGCAGTTTTTGCAAAAATTCTAAACGAGATCCAATCCGAACCAAGTATTTCCTTTTTAACAGCTGTCAAGACATATCAAATGAGCATTAGCTTGATCGGAATACCTAAAGAGAAAGCCATCAGAGAGCCATTTCTCTTTCACCTTTCCCTAAATCTGTTGGTTTTTTGGGGGGAGGGCGCAACACATGATCTGTCAACTGTCTTTCTCCATTCCTCTTTGTCTTTCACCTTGGATAGATTCTCTTTCACTGACAGGACCGTCCTTTCTTTTACGTTCTCTTCTCATCTCTTTTTCTGTCTCTTCATTTTCCGAGCCCTGCGGACCTTGTGATGTGGCCCATAAAGTTTCAGTTTGCGTTTTATGACATCAATTAGCGGGTCGGCGTGGGGCCCCGTTGTGATCCTGCTTCTAATCCCTTTGATCGAGATGCGGTTTTTGTGGGTGATACCTAGGATCCTTCTATAGCATCTCAGTTCCATTGCTAGGATCCTCCTCTCTAGTTCTGCATTTAGCGTCCAAGATTCTCAAGCCATACAAGAATGTGGTCATGAGCAAGGAGTTCATCAGTCTGATTTAAATGTCGAGGCCTCAAATCTGGAGCCATTTCTAGGTTTTTATATTTGTGAGCACTAAAAGGATGCAGCATTGGCTGAATAATTAGTCTAAATAAAGAGAAATCACTAATTATCTTCAAATATATTGGTGGTGTTTCCAATAAGACCCTATTACTTACAAGGAGTAGTAATTGAATCAAGTGTAATGACATTAGTACTATGACAAAAAACATAAAAACACAAAAAAAAAACAAGGTACACTACTTTTATTGGAATTTAGTAAATATACCGATTCATACAGGCTACTCAATTTCTTTGTCACATGCTAAATTTGTACTATGAGGTTGAGGGCCCACCAACAAACTCTTGAACCCCAGCCGACTGGTAACTTGCTACGCCACTGGACAATATACCTGCGATGATCACTGCGATCAAATCATTTGTATCTAAGATTTTAATCTTGTTGACCGTGAATCCCAATTACTATCGTTTCTTTAAAAAAAAAAAGATCTCTAAAAGGGGAAATACATCTCCTAAAATTATCAATAAGATGGAACTAATGGATAATGTCCCTTTGATAAAAGTTACAGAATCTCTGCTGATGATGTGGGTTGTGTCTGACCAAATTTAAAAAAATAATAAAACTTCGTTTGTTGGTGGTGTAATTGTTGTTGTTTCTAGACAGTAAACTTCAAATACTTAAAAAATAAAGAGGAATCCACACATTCAATAGCTATAAAATGGGAAAGAAAAGCAAAATATGATTTAGTTTTAGCGTACCCCGAGGATAATAATATAGGCTATATCTATCTATGAATGTAAGAATGTTGTATTTACGTATGTATGTATATATAATGTATGTATGTATGTATGATCTATATCTATCTATCTATCTATCTATCTATCTATCTATCTATCTATCTATCTATCTATCTATCTATCTATCTATCTATCTTATGTTTACTATTTTTAAGAGAAAAAAAATCTAGTATACATATAAATGGAATAAAATTTAAAACATCAATTAGTAATTAGTGTCTTATGCCTCATACACTGAACTAAAGTGAAAGGTGTTTTTTTTTATTTTTTTTAAGTGAAGAGTTATATTTGTTGAGGCTTCGAATGAGAGATTGGTCCTTTGCAAAATAATTAGATCAATTAGATAATCATTCAATAACATCAGGTAAGCCAGGTTGACATGTTACTTCACTTTCACCTATCCCTTAGTCTTTTGGGGCACCACACAAGATCTGTCAAACGACTTTCTCCATTCCTCTCCATCCGTTGCCTTTGGTAGAATTTCATTCACTGACAGGCCTGACCATTCTTTGATTTTGTCTTCCCATCGATTTCTGTCTTCCTCTTCTTTCTGATACTGTTCCCTGAAGGAAGTTCTTTGCGAGTCCTGAGGACCTTGTGATGGGGCCATAGAGTTTGAGTTTACGTTTTTTGACAGTTGTCAGCAGGTCATCGTGGGGTGCAATTGCTGTATTAATTCTGTTTCTAATCTCTTCATTCGTGATGCGGTCTTTGTAAATGACACCTAGAATTTTACTATATTTTCATAGCTATCAGTTCATTGAATACAATATAACAATACAACAGTATCAGTAACAATTTCGACATTAGCACGTCTCTTCTTTTTGTATCTACAGGGATAGGATTGTAGTTGTTGATAGTTTGTAGTTCATAG
The DNA here is from genome assembly GCF_947242115.1 of Biomphalaria glabrata. Taxonomy (NCBI): domain Eukaryota; kingdom Metazoa; phylum Mollusca; class Gastropoda; family Planorbidae; genus Biomphalaria; species Biomphalaria glabrata. Next base: position 10,578,014 of record NC_074718.1, read on the forward strand.
TCTCTGATATTCTTTCTGAAAATATTGAAAAATTGTTTAAACCTACCAATTTTTTTCCTGCCATAGCGGACCACTTCGGGGGCCAATTTTGAGTTTGTGTTTCCACATAAACTGTCTTTATAACCGTGTTATTGTTAAAAAAGATTAAATTATTCTAAGTTGGCTTTAATGTTTTCTTTTTAAAATTAACATTTACACATGAATATATATAAGCGCATTACGTAGTTTGTTTAGCAAATCATAAACTTTTACGGGCCGCACAAGAACTAGAGACAATAGATACCATCCGATTACACCAACAGAGCATGAATTTAAAAATAGAAAATTGGATTCAGGAACTTAATTTCTAACGTTGTTGGAACGTTGTTTCTGTTTTAAAATTAGAAGCAAGCTAACTCTAATTTGTCTATAGATAGTTTGCAAGCTTTAATTTTGAAGAAATTTATTTTGTTTCAGTGCACCGCGAGTTTCTTCTATCATCTCTACTCCCCCTTTATGTTCAGGGCCCCCTTACCGACCCCATTGTGCCCAGCGCCCCTCACCACTCTTTTGGCTCCCAGCGCCCACCAATTTCACAGAATCGCCACCCAGGGGGCGCTAGCCCCCCTTTGAAGAACAATGATCTAGATTTTACATCTATTAATTGAGAAGAGCTTCACGTTTCCCACGGCCAAGGGTGCAAACAGAAGTCTTTGTGATGTTAAGGTAATACCCCCCCTCTCTCTCTCTCTCTCTCTCTCACACACACACACACACACAAACACACACACACACACACATCCAGGATTTACCCCCAACTGATTAAGTGCACAGATGCGATCTCTAATTAGAGACAAGGTTCAATGACCAGAGCACTTGCTGACAGAATACAAAGCTCAGAATCTGGGCAGTAGGAATCCCAACGCACCAGATCAAATCAATACTACAAACATAGACAATAATGCTGAATGTTGCTGTTTCACTATAAAACAGAAGACCTTGATTAACTTCTCCCCACCCCCCTTGTTATTTTTTTAGTTTCTTATATGTTTTATATGACGTCTGACGACGTGGTTTAGAACATAGGTTAATATTTTGTCTGATCCATGATTATGATGTGTGTATATATATATATATATATATATATATATATATATATATATATATATATATATATATATATATATATATTATGTATTGTTTGACACTTGGATGCTTAGGGCCAGTGTTGACCAAGAAACAAAACAAAAGCTGGTCAAAGGGTTACCGAGTTCCAGACACATGGGACACAGTTCGGCGCTTGGCTTTAGCCTGGTCATACAGATGTTCAATCGTGGATATCAACATTAGGTCACATGATTCTTCTTTTATATTATTATATCTTATGGGCATTTCTATAGAACTGGAGAATTCTTACTGGCACATACTCCATTTAGAATGGCAAGGAGATGAAAGCAGGCAGGGTTGGAATTCGGGTTCATAGTCACAACAGCCCACAACCCAGACCACACGAGACCAATTGTTAAAATAGTCATGGCATGCTTGGGTACGCTATTCTGCCTCAACGTGGCACTCGGGTGGAAACGATCGCTAGAGGAAGTAATTAGGCTAAATGAATAGCAAAACAAAACTCCTGTGGGAATGTCCAAGAGAATGCGAGAGCTTTCCCATTGCATGGTGAAGAGTTGAAAGAGAGCTTCCACGTCCCTGTCGATAATCGATGTGCCGTTACTCAAGGAACAGTTACACTAATGGCGAGTCCTGCACAGTTAGCTTGGTAAAACAGGAAAATGGCTGGGTTTTCCGGTGTGCTCGGCCTTCGGCCATGCATTCTAGTCCATGCGCCCGCAGTGCCAGATACGTCGAAAATAGCAATGTCTTACATAGACATTGACTTGGGCCTCTTCCAGACAGAACGGTTTGTTCAAGCAGGCTTACACGCCTCGAGTTCGAAGAGCCTTCGGCTCAACTCTTTTGACCATCACACGGCATGGCATGCTATAGACATACTACGAAGCAAAAAGTGCGTTGTTGACGCCAGGAAGACGAATCTCTGGAGCTCAGAACGCAGAAAAAACAGGGGCATCCGTATAGCGCGCGTACGTCTGTAATGGTTGAGAGATTCCAGAAAAGAACAAAAAAAGTTTGACCTATTTTCACCAATGGACCCGTATCTATAGATAACTACAGGGACTTGATTTACTCCGCATTAAAACGTAAAATGACATTAGGCATCACCCTCTTGATTTTCAAGTGCTTTACAACATTCTATGATAGCTGTATTAAAAACATAAACCCAATACTTACTAAAGGGCTTAAAGTGAAGGAAAGCACCAATGACTGGCCATAAGTAGACACCTCTTGGACCTGGGATATCCTTGAAAGGTTTCGCCGTTTGAATGTGACTGGTGGATTCTACCAACATACTTCGAGTAGCCATCAATCTATGGAAGCTTTTGAGGACGTTGTGTACAACTGATCTTTGTAACATTGTGGATATGTACACACAATATGTACCTGAAAAGAAAAAAAAATTAATAGATTTAACATCACAATTACAATAACAAAAATGTACAAGTGAATAACATCAATGGCGGTTAACGATAAATATCTGGCTGTTTGGTGTATCCGGTGTGAAGAATGTAAGAAGTGTTGACAAAAATTTTTATATTAAAAAAATGCTAGCGCCATAAAAACAAATTTATAAGTTCTTTTCTTTGTCACTCAAAGTAATTATCATTAGATTGACGTTAGTTTTTTTTTTCAATAAGGCAGTCTAGCCATTTTCATTTCTTTAAACAGCTTTCTCTGCTTTTCTATGTTACTGTATTTTTATAGATAATCAGTAAATAAGATCTTAGAAATCGAAATGCAAAGAAACAATGGTTCAAAGCAAAATACTTGTATTCAATACAAAAAGGATGAATGAAAGAAAAAAAAAACATTGCCACAACTTCATGTCGGCGTGAGAAAAAATATCAACAATTGTCTGTCGAAGATTGTTTCGGTTCCCGAATTTCATCACATTAGTTGAAGGAGAGTACAAAATATTGATCGTAATAGTACACACGTGACATCTCTTTATCATTTTGTCTCTTATAGATAATTATGCTTCTTAAAGATAACTAGGTCTCAAAAAAATTATGCTCCTAATAAGAACTAGGTCTCAAAAAAATTATGCTCCTAATAAGAACTAGGTCTCAAAAAAATTATGCTCCTAATAAGAACTAGGTCTCAAAAAAATTATGCTCCTAATAAGAACTAGGTCTCAAAAAAATTATGCTCCTAATAAGAACTAGGTCTCAAAAAAATTATGCTCCTAATAAGAACTAGGTCTCAAAAAAATTATGCTCCTAATAAGAACTAGGTCTCAGAAAAATTATGCTCCTAATAAGAACTAGGTCTCAGAAAAATTATGCTCCTAATAAGAACTAGGTCTCAGAAAATTTATGCTCCTAATAAGAACTAGGTCTCAGAAAAATTATATTCTTTATAAAACCTAGGTGTCAGAAAAATTATGCTCCTTACAAAAACTAGGTTTCAGAAACATAATAGATAACTTGGTCTCAGAAATACAATAGATAACTAGGTCTCATAAAAACTAGGTCTAAGAATACTCATAGATGATTAGGTCTCAGAAGCATTAATTTCCTCATATTCAAGTAGGTCTCAGAAGCAGGCCAATCTTTAGTCTCTAATTAACATACAAGACTAGACTAACATGTGGATACGAATAGAACGTAATTTATCTTCTCTTTTAAAGAAACGTCTGTCATTTATAAGATAAGATGAAATGTTCTGAAAAGTCTACTCATGTTTCTATTCGACAAGCTGCTTTGATATACAATCCATTCAAGTAGTATTTTTTCCTTAGTAAATCTGGACACATCAATGTGTTTTATGTAGAGTAGTTTTTTTTTTTTATTTCACATATACAATTTAAAATAATCATATTAAATTTCAATACACAACAAGTTTCCTTTTTTTTTGTCAAATATATACATTTTAATTAAAACTTCAACAACTAATAAAAAAAAAAAACTTACTCTAATTTGCTCTTTCTAAGTTGTCGTCTGCAACAAGAAGCCACATGTGATTGTCATCAAAATTGTCCGATCTACAGATTAGTTACTGGTCGTGTTTAAATCGATTACCTTGTGCTACATCTGGAACTAAATACAAAGTAAATCTGACTATTGGTGCAGCTGACTGAACTAGCGAATAATTACTGACCAGCGGCATTGTTCGAAAAGCTGGGTATTTCCACCAGGATCTGGGTTGTTGTGCATTCTATAAAGAACAGAGATTTCAAAATGTTGTAAACACTGTTTTGTTTGGTTAATTTGTGCATTAAAAGAGATTTTTTTGTGCCACAAAGAACCATTTCTGTGTTTTAAATAAATAAACTTTAAACAATTATCAGTGCAGGTTATTATGAGGGGAAAAACGTTAAAGTTATTCATAATTTAAAAGATTCTGGATTTTTACAAAGCTTATATCAACTCACTCTCTCTGTCTGTCCGTCTGTATCTCTGTCTGTCTGGTAAATAGTTTGTACACGTTATTTCTCCCACACCCGATCTCGGATCAAGCTGAAAATTTGCACAATTATTTCTTTTAGCAGACAACAAAAGAATCAATAAAAATTTTAAAAATGTATTGGTAATAAAATATTTTGTTTGGTATGTCAAATGAAGGAAAGAAATGATACTTGACTGAGGTGGTGGCAAAGCTGCATTAGTCCCCTTTTTAGTTCATCGTCTGAGTCTTAGTTAAAACAAAACTGTAAAATAAATCGAGACTATAGAAACGTGTTGGCTGGAGAAGCCTGGGAAGGCTCGAGCCATGAGTTTATAATTTAGGTCGTTCCCCCTTTTTTTTAAATTTTATGTTATCCTTTTTATTATGAGTCTACATCTATTACAAATTTAATTCAGTACATGACTGATCCAAACTATCTAATACAAGTGCGCTTAATATAAACTTTATTTTTTGTAATTTTTTAAAAATATATTTTCTTGTTTTGTTATTAAATTACCATAAGAACCACTTCTGTTCTTACCATAAACACACTTTTAGAAATTGCATTTAAAGTGCAGATTATGAGGGTGAAAATAATTTACAACATAAAAGTTATTCTGGATATTTTATTCACAACGCTTCACGACAGCTGTTTTGGCCTTTAAAATCAGTCTTGTTGACAAAGATGGCTAAAAAACAAATTTACTGCTGGCTTCCCAAGAGGCACTGCGTGAGATTTTTAAAATCATGTGCCAATAGTTCGTCTGTCACTGGGCTAATCTTCTTAGGAGTCACTCGAAGGTCACTTGATTAGTGGAATCGAGAATTCAGTCAATTATTTAAATTAACGCCTTTATGTAAACAAAAGACTAATTTATCGTTTGGGTATATTGACTATTATTAACTTGTGTAAACGTTTAATTTTGTCTACTGTGCTGTGGTCAAGCGGTTCAGATTTCTATTTCTTTATTTTATCATAATTATTATTACTAATTTTATTCATCATTTTAAAGACGTCTTTCTGTCTACCGAGAATTAGTAGGTACCCGCCATTTGTGGAAGGAAATAATGGCGTTTTTTTTCTTGTTTTTTTTCTGTTCTGGGCACATAAAACCATAGTTAACCGTTGGAAATAAAAACAGATGACCTTTTGCTCCATGGAATGCAAGGCGGAGCTTATGAGGCGTCAATTTATAAATTACAAAAATTTTAAATTACACCACTTTTCAATTAAAACTTCATGGGAGGTAACTTTTTAAGAAAAAATGTCATGGACTTCTTCATTAATAACTTCATTCATAGATTGGTAAAAAATAATTGCATCTAATTCACAATGGATCATTCATTATAAAATATATTTTCCATTTATTAACCAACTCATTGAATAGAATACAGATTCAAATGTTGTTTTAAAAAAATAATTTTGATACGAACTTTGTTTTAGTTATAAGTTTAAAAAATAACAAACTACTTTTATTCAGTTTTGACATATTCTCATTATAGGGGCCTACACTTGACAGTCTAAATGCTAGGACAAATTTGTACAAATACTCCTTCTTCCCTAGTGCTATTAGAGCATGGAATGGGTTGCCTGAGCTAGCCAGGAAAACCAGTGACTTGGCTGAATTTAAGTCATTGGTTAATATGCATGACTAAATGCATGACGCGTAGGACGTAATCATCTCCTTTTTTGAAGTAACGTCTGTATTATATAAGATAAGATAAATAAGACTAAATAGAGCCCAGATCTAGATATATTTATAATAAATGTATTAATAATTTGAAGAAAATTTTAATTATTAAGGCAATAACTTATCTTCTGACAGCTTAGGGGTGCAGATTTATTTATTATGTAATCAATAGTATCACATTAAGAAATGAATCGGATACGAACAGCATAGTACACCATTAGTAATGGCATTACCCGGTAAGAAAGGCCATTAGTCATGATCATAACATTGGCCTAGGTCTAGTAATTTATAGATTAAATGTGTAAATTCAAACGAGTTCTAGTCTATATATAGGCCTAGTTATTCTATATCAAGATTCTAAATCTAGATCTAGTTCTACATCTAGATATAGAATTAGATCTACACTTAGATCTAGATCTAGACTTTCTAGACTAGACTTAGATCTAGTTCAAGACCTAGACTTCGATCTTGAATATAGATTTGAATCTAAAACTAGATATAGATCTAGCTAGATGACAAATAACATTAGAGATATTAATTTTATTTTGCGAGAGGAATGTCTGGTCCAAGTAGATCTAGACCTACTCCAAGTCTTGCAAGTCATTTCTGGATAGCTCACTACCTAACTAAAATAGGTCAAGAATTTTTTTTTTTCGCCAATGTATCTAATTTTGTAAGAAGAATAAATCTTATTTAGTTTCTCTGTATTACATGTAACATGTTATTAATTTTGAATGTATGGATGAGGTTAATAATTATTATTTTTTAAAATATAAGTGTACGCTAAATGAATATATGGAGATGCTGTGGCTGAGTGGTAAAGCACTTGGAACCAGAAATCCCGTGTGAAGACTCTAGGTAGACCACTTGGGGGGCCGATTTTGAGTTTGTGTCTCCACACAAACTGTCTTAGTAACCTTGTTTTTTTTTTAAATGTTTTTTTTTTTATTGTTAGTCTAAGAACATTACAGATTCAAACTAATTGATACACTTACGCATAATGTAAGCCTTTTTTAAAAAAAAAATTTAAAAAAATACTTTCTTGTTTTTTTCTCTGATGATGAGAACAAATTAACATTCATTGCCTTAAAGGGTTCATTGGCTGACCACTCTGACCCGTCTTTGATTGAAGCATCGATAAGCTGCCATTATCGGATTATGTGGCTGAATGTATCCAATCTCTTCGTTCACAAAGAAGTTTAATTCTAACTCACCAGGACAGCTCTTAAGACAGTGCAGACCGTGTGACCAGGACACCCCCCTGAGAGTCCTGAGATCCTCCAACAATTCCAAAAATATATTCTTTTTTTTTTAATGTGCATATTTAATATTTAACGAAAAAGAAAATTATTTTTAAATTTAAAAGTACTATATTTCTTTCCTCTAAGTTATAAGACCTGTTTTGAGATATATTTAGTAATTTAGTAAAATGTTCAAATATGAATATATAAGCTATAGGATCATTGCAGCTACAACCAAATTGTTCCTTAGAAAAAAAAATTACCTTCAGTCCCACGTCAAAAAAATGCGCACCACATCTTAGAAAAGCTGATTCAGGAGTTTAATTTTTAAGTGTAGTCTCGAAAATGAAATTGTCTTTGAACAAAAAAAATAAAAAAGAGGTTTATATTTAATTAATTAATTTTGTGGCTCCGCAATGTTGTTAACGCCGGAAGTGGTAATGGTTCTAAGCCCACCATTACCTATAGAATGCTTCAAATGGCACGCGTCTCAAACAGCCTCTGACAACCAGTCCACTCCCTGGCCTTCACGTGTGGTTCAGATACTGAGCCCGGCGGAACCGTTAACACAGACAGGAGAAGGGGCAAAGGCGAGCAACTGTTGCTTAAACCAGTAAGCTTTGGGCAGTAGGGGCTCGTTAGCCTTGGTTGGCTACCCATCTAGGAGAAGGAAAACTCTGAATCCAAAACTCCTTGTGGCTATACAAAAACGCGGAAAAGGCTTCGGGAGACAACCCTGAGTAAAAATCTGGAGCTGGTGACCCTTTGGCAGATTGCTGCACACTGAGCGACAGTCTGGCAGAGCCTGTGGCGCTACTTATCCCAAACTGTATCGGATATTCCGTTCCTTTGGTCTCATCAGCTGCGCTAGGAGGGGGGGGGGGTGAACTGCTAAGTGAGTGACATCGTTCCGACCATAGACAATGCCCAGGCTTTCATCTCGCTTCGAGATGATCCATAGTCGTTTTACGACTGAAGGAGGCCAATGAATTAATTTTGTATGAGGCTTCGTTTTCTTACACAATTATATTTACTCTTGCGAAATTCTGAACAAAAAGTGAAAATTTCGAATGAAAAATGTAATTGGCCTTAATTCTAAATAAAAGTGTATTTTAATCCATCCATCGTGAAAGTCATAGACCAAAACTTGTGATATACAATACAAAAATGCCAGATTCAGAAAAGTTTGGAAAAGGCGATTAAGAAAAAAAGTATTTTGGGCTAAAAACTCATCTCATTTGTTCTACTTAAACGCGTTTCTTATGAATTCTAAATTTTCCATAACAAATTGCCACAAATTCATGCCAGAACCTGAGGAAGTACATAAAACTGTTGCCGTATTTGACTTTCTTGTTTTAAAAGTCATATTTTCCGTGGGAAAGGGGAGGGGGAGTTACAATGTAAACGATTAATAAGATAGAGTTCTCTCTCCATTTATTTATTACTAATTATATTATTTGACATTAGCTGGGGAGAGCGCTTCTCGATACAATGAAGTAAACATAGCAAATGTAGCTTATATTAGTGACATTTTGTTTACATAAACTATATAATTTCTCCACGAAATTACACCTACACCCTCCCCCCTCAGAAGAAAGGACCTTTATCGGGGAATGGGGGTCACTGCATCTACCGTCCCTCCTACGGTCCAGCCTAGTAAAGATAACCCGACGTAATATAAAAATAATGTTAAATTTTTATTAGAATCGGTCAACATTCCATAGAAGAGGGAAGCGACAAAATACAAATGGATGAACATGTTAATAACTAGAATAGAATATATGGATCTTTGAGCAGCTTTGTTCACGAACTATGATTTCTGCTCATAAATTAAACTGCTTTCCCCCACCCGAACGGTTAATTGCTTGGAGTGGGGGGAGGTGATAGATGCCTTCTCATTGATTCCATCCCCCCCCCCCCAACTCTCCAGAAAAGTTGGGGGGTGACTTATGATACAAATTAGTAAATATAATTTACTTGTATATCCGTAACAAACATTAATAATTATGTACACAAATTGAGCGTTTGTGTATAAAATCAAGTTTCATCCCTTAATATAACATTATTTTTTTTTATCTAATTTAAGACCAGAAAAAAACAACTCAATTTTATCTGGTTCTAATGTTTAAAAAAAATCATAATACGTTACAATTTTTTAAAATAATTTTTATGTGCCGCAACTATTATGACTATTAGCATGCTCAGAGCGTTATGGTCCTGTCTTTACTTATGAACCAGTTGCGAGTGGTGGTACCTGGGAAAAGTTCTTCAGTGCTGCCTTTAGGCGCACAGTAAATACAACTCAGCTCAAGTCGGGTTTCGAACTCAAGCCCCAATGATAGGTAGCAAAGCCCCCATGATAGGTAGCAAAGCCCCCATGATAGGTAAACAAGCCCCCATGATCGATAGCCAAGCCTCCATGATATGTAGCCAAGCCCCCATGATAGGTAGCCAAGCCCCCTTTATAGGTAGCCAAGCCCCCTTGATAGATAGCCAAGCCCCCTTGATAGGTAGCCAAGCCCCCCCCAGATAGGTAGCCAAGCCCCTTGATAGGTAGCGAAGCCCCCTTGATAGGTAGCCAAGCCCCATGATTGGTAGCCAAGCCCCTTTGATAGGTGAGCAACACATCCCACAATTCTTGCTATTCTGAGCACACTCTGTATTCATGATTTCCAGCAATATTGATAGCTGATTGAATTCAAAAATTTAATGACGTAATCAGGCAACTGAGAGCAATAAGATGTTCTGGGGAGAAATAGGAAATCACCAGATTATATTCATCTGAACCACGAGGCCATTTTTTGTTTATTAAAAAAATCAATATTTGAGAATAAAGATAATAATCCCATTTTTATTTTGATTGACTAGACGATGTCAATATATTAACAGCGTAAGTGTGTCTTCGACACTAAATCAATGACATATCATCTCGAAGTGAGTATTTAGCTTACTTTCAATTTGATCATTTCATAAACAATATAACAAGATAAATATTTTTAAAATATTTGTTAAGAGGCAAAATACACTTGAAATGAAGCAACTTTAAATGCACTGTTATCGTATAATTACGGAAATACGGCTGTCTACGCCATGTTGGCTCTAGACCTAGATAGATTTGTAAGTCTCAAGCCAAATTTACATTTATTTATTTTTTTTTTTTTTTTTCTGAAAAAATAAAACTTCAAACTAGAGTTTTCCTCTTGTGGCCAAAGAGCTAGTAATTCTTTTGTAAGAAATATTTTTAAATAAAATTTCTAGAAAAATCGTTAGAGCAGTATTCGAGATCAACGTCCACCCTTCACGAAGGAGTGACTTGAATAGAAGCATTGTAAAAAGAGTTTTTAAAATAAACATTTATGAAAACTTTTTTTTAAGTGACAAAAGGTTGATTTGATTGTGTTATTTCTATAGCTCCTCCTTCGTGATCGAAGATGAGCACATTTCTCATATCTATGAACTCGAAGATGACTGTAAAGTCCAATTCTCGCTTTAGCTCTTTCTCTCCGTAATTATTTATCACATTCTGGTGGAATCAACGCTGGTATCGTCTGTTAGGAGAGAAAGAGTTAAGAAGCCGGCTGTATAAGTGGTATGGGTGGATTTGGTCAGTTGCAGATAGGCCTGCTTCTTCTCTCAGCTTTTTGTTGGTTCGACGCTCTTTCACACTTGGCCACTCTCCTTGCTTCGTATCTTGTGACTCCGACACTCACAGCTTCACGCCACGAGGAGCAATCGAGAGCTCGTGCTTCCCAGCCGTGAATATCAATATCTCACTCCTTGAAGGAGCTCTTAAGGGTGTCTTTATAGCGCTTGCATTGACCCCACTGGGAGCGCTTTCCTGCACACAACTCCCCGTACAGAAGCCGAACAAAATAATATTTACAACCATATGTCTCATTTATATATAATGTATTTCCCGTTCGATATAAAAAATTAATTAATAGTAACTTATCGACCAAATGGTTAGTTTTTAAATTGGTTAATTGGTTAATCTTGAAATAGATTAATGTCTTGTAAGGTACAATAATTAATTGTGTAAAGTTTCAACTTGATCCGAGATTGGTTGTGGGAGAAATAACGTGCTCAAAATGTGTACCAGACAGACCGACAGACAGACTGAGTTGATAAAAGCTTTGTACAAATATCGTGGTGTCTGAGAAATATGAAATTTAATATAGATATGCGATGTTTTAAATTAAATTGTAAACTTAGAATTTAATATTGACTTATTTTTCTTCATTCTATGGGAATGTCCTTCTTTCTGTCCTCCCTTTTGTATTTGGTTACCCCACCTACACTGGTATTGCTAACAAATTCAAAGACATACTCTCCAATATAAAACACACACACACACACACTTCAATACACGTACACTTAAATAGACGAATACCAATCTAGACATGTAGAAGTACACGCCAGAACACATACACTTCAGTTACACATGCACTCAAACAGACATACAAATCCTCTTGTTGTGAACGTGACGAGTTTTTCTGTTTCATATTCCAAAGTCAACAAACTCCTGGTAAACATGAAACAGAAGTTACATACAAGGGGACTAGACAATACAAGTAAGTGACTTTTAAAAGTGCTGTGTTTTGTGATTGAACTGGTTTCCTAGATATCCGCTCTGAATGTTTTTGTTTTTTATCAGCAACAAAGAAAGAGAAAGAGACAGAGAGAAAGAGAGAAGGAGGGAGAGAGAGAGAGAGGAGAGATGACTGGTAAAATTGAAAGAGAAGAGAGAGAGAGAGAGAGAGAGAGAAATTTCATACTGTTAAATGGTAAAGGGAAAAAGAGATAAGAAAAAGGAAAGAGAGAGCTTTCTCAATGCACTACGATCCTATCACTTGTCTGGACCAGTTGTGAAAGGGGGAGGGAAGAAGGGGGGTATCTTTGTGAATGTTTACATGATCGATTTTTAAATGCATACAAACATTTTCACTCAGGGCTCAAGAGTTCTTGATGGGACTAATTCAATTCATACCACCATATTTGTCAAGTACGATTTCTTTCCATTGTTCAAGATAGCAAACACAATAATTAATTGCCAATAGTTAATTAGCTAATTCGTTAATTTTTTTAAAAATTAATACTTGTGTTGTCAGGTAAAAGAGATAAGTGCAAAATTTCAGCTTAATCCGAGATTGGGTGTGGTAGAAATAACGTGTACAAACTTTTACCATAGAGACAGACAGACAGACAGACAAAGTGAGTTTGATATAAGCTTTGTAAAGTATAAGACAGTAAATCCTCATGTTTGCGTGGGACATAAAAAGAGAGAAATGTACAGACTAATTAAAAGCAGAGAGAAAGAAAGAGAGAGACACAGAGAGAGTCAGAGAGACACAGAGCGCCATAAAGATACTCAGATACATGCAGAGAGACAGAGAGACTCAGCGAGACAGTGAGAGATACGGAGACACCGTGAGAGAGACAGAGAGAGCTCAAATTCACACAAAAATTTAAATGACAAATTTTGTGTAAAAAGAAGGGGAGACTATCTCTGTTTGTGTGAATGTGTGTGTGTGTGTGAGAGAGAGAGAGAGACAGAGAGAGAGAAGCTCTGTTTGTTGATGTTTACAAACTCGGGCAGATGTCTAAGTGAGTTCATCGACCTCAAAGTCATGTCGAGGTTCTCTCCACTTAGTTCAGGGATAATAGTCTCGACTTTTACAACAATTACATAAAATAAATAGGTATATAGGTATATGTATAATACTTGTCTAACTGTGTACACTACAAAACAAATAATATAGAATACATAATTGCTATTCCAAAATTAAATTCAAATTTTAGATTTCCAGAAATGTATTTTTAAATTTATATCTTATTCCATTAATTGGAAACTTGTTTGTATTAATTAAGGCGTCAATAGTTTGCTCCACTAATGCCCCAAATATGGATTATTCTAATACTGCTTTAAAAAAGTACACACTTTTAACAAAGCTTATATAAACTGTCTGTCTGTCTGTGTGGTTCAAAAGTTTGTACACTTTGTTTCTCATACACCCAATGTCGGTTCCAGCTGAAATTTTGCACAATTATTTTTTATTCCAGACAAAACAAGAATCAAGAAAAGAAATTAACCAATTAGTTAATAAACTATATATATAATTAATATTTTGTTTGGTGTGTCAAACAAGGAGAAGAAATTGTACTTGACTGAAGTGGTGGTATAAGGTGAATTAGTCTCCTTTAAAGGTCGCCGCTTTAAAGTCAGTTTGAAACAAACAACGGATAACTAACTTTACGATCTTCTATTTTCACTAGCAGACGAGTTAGAATGTCGGCTTGAGGAGGTGTGAGCCATCAGTTCGAATTCATTTTGTTCCCCATTTTTTTTTTTTTTAGTTAATGCTTTAAAAAATTGATTACACTAAAATTCACACAGAAATCCCTTTCTAGTGGAATCAACGCTGGTATCGTCAGTCAGGAGAGAAAGAGTTAAAATAATCTTTTGTATCTAGCTACAAAGATCTCTTACTTTAGATATTTATTTTTTTAAAACATTAGTAAGCTTGTAATATTGTTTTTAATTAATTACTACACACATATTTATCAACGAAATTACGACTGACCACGCTGGACTACACGTGATACTACTCTCTTATTTCAGAAATAGTCTTCATAATTAGAATCACACTTTTTAAAAAAAAAAAGACTATCACTACACAAAAGAAAAACAAAACAAAACAAACAATGTTGATATAATCTCTATTTCACTCCATCACGTCTGACGAGATTAACTTACAGAAGTCTAGGGCGTTACCCTAACCAAGTCTTGTATGTAAACAATCTTTAAGTCGATTTCTGGTGACATTTTTAGTTCATAAAAAATAACTCCTGTTTCTTTCATTGTTCTTTTTTTCTTTCCACTTGAGTGTTTCATTGTGTTTGTGTTTCACTTTTCATGTATTTGTCTTATCATTAATATTGAATGTCCAAGTCGTCTATATACGTTCTTTATAGAAATGTAAGACGTTTGACCCATCGTGATGAAATCTGGTAAGAAATATTTATCTTCATATCTGTAGGCTGGATCATAGTTGAAAACCAACGCACTAAAAAAGTTAAGTAAAGTAAAGTTCCCCTTTCAGACCTTGTGATCTTTAGGGCAGATGATGTAAAGGTCATCTAATTATGTGGCCTACGGTTTACGAGGGTATTAAGTGGCCAGCACAACGACCAACCGCGTTTACTTTTCCCCAACTAATGTCAGGTACCCATTTGAGCTGTGTGGACCCAAAATTCGGAAATTAAAAATCCCAGTCTCCACCAGGATTCGAACCCGGGACCTTCGGTTCAGAAGCCAAGCACTTTACCGTTCGGCCACCGCGCCTCATTTTTAAAGATTCCCCCGGGTTAATGTAGATATGAGAACCTCTGAAGTAGGGAACTGAATAAAATGTGTTGAACTAAATTTATACATTAAAAAAGGTTTTATCTTTTAGAATAAAACTAGACTCAAATTGTGTATTTCGGTTACTCTGTTATATTCGTTGTATTTAGTTTTATTAGCAGTGTGTAAAGAATTGTGCAATATGATTCGAGGTTATATGAACCTGTGATATCATATGAGTTTAAACTGAGATTTTGATGAAAAATATGTAGGTAAGTGAAATATTATTTATAAAAAAAAAAACGGTTATTACAAAAACTTCTAAACTTCTGCCTTTTTTATGTTGAAGAGTTCAGACAAGTAGTCCTATATCTGAGATGAACTGCGCAATGATTTTCTAGATCAGGCAGCTCTTCATAGTTTTTTTTTTGTTTTTATATATAGTTCCTCCTTCGTGGTCAAAGATGAGCACATTTCTCATTTCCTATGGACTCGAAAATGACTGTAAAGTCCAATTTTCGCTTTAAAAAGCCGGCCACATATTTGGCAAACAGGCAGACAGGCCTGCTTCTTCTCTCAGCTTTTTGCTGGTTCGGCGCTCTTTCACCCTGGCCTTTCTTCCTGCTTCAAATCTTGAGACTGATGAGACTCACAGCTTCACGCCATGACGAGCGATCGAAAGCTAGTGCACCAGTCGTGAATGTCGATATCGCATTCCTTGCAGGAGCTCTTGAGAGTATTTTTATAGCGCTTGTATTATACAGGGTTGGGATGGGGTTAGGGCCAGTGTCTTGTTTGGGTCTTTTAATAGAGTATGCACTATGCAGCTTTGAAGGACATTGTCGGTATTCTCTGGTAACGTTCCATAAAAGTCAAATTCTACAGGTTCCAATTTTTAACTACTGGAACCTGTGTTGTGTCATTCTGTTTTGTCTGAGACGAAATATTATAAGATGGTCTGTTCAGGACAACTTGTAATTGACACAGTTTGTCTTGAACTTTCGTTAAGAGCTAGTCCAATTTTACAAATCTTATATGAACTCTGTCTGGTAAAATATGTGTACACATTATTTCTCGCACACCCATTCTGGGATCACGCTGAAACTTCGCTCAATTATTCATTGTCGTAAACAAGAAATGAATCAATTTAAAAAAAAAATAAATTAGACAATTAATTACTTGTAATTAATTATTTCGTTTTATACCAACAAAGGAAACTAATTCTTCTGTTTCCATAGCTATAGTAAAATTTGTTGGGTTTAGTCCCCTTAAATAATTGTTAACGCTATTTCTGCCTCACGCATTCTCCGATCAAGTTGATACTTTAAATAATTATCTATTGTACCTAACAAAATATGCATCAATAAACAAAAATACTCAATTTTTCAATTAATTATTGGTAAATAATTATTTTGTTTGATATCGTATAACTAATACATTATTGGTAGATATAGTTTAAGTTCTTCCCCTTTCGATAAGCTTTTTTTATTATTATTATTTCTTGCTGATAGAGAAAATTTTTCGAATTTTATTTTGACCAATATATATAATTTTTATCTTTTAAACAAGCCATTAAGTTTAAACAAAATTACGAGCAATTAGGGCAAGAAGTAATAGAGCAAACCATTTATTTGTCAGACCAAAGTTAATCAAGGATCACAATATTTAATTAGGTACCCTGCATTAAAAATATTCATTGCTAATATTTATACAATTAATAAAAGATTTTAAATGATGAGAAAAATAATGTATTTACTATTCCTCCAATAAGCTTGCGAACTCTTCATAAGTTAAAAAAGTTCACTGGGTGGAAACTGGACGAACTTTTAAAGGAAAAAAAACACACTCTAACAATGTTGCAATTTAACAGTTGATGCATTTCATTGAGAAAAAAATAGCTGCCTAGTTGGTCACACAATAAAACAAACTCTGATCTCAAAATTACATTTTTTTTTAAATATTATCATCTTAAAATTAAATTTGGCTTACGATTCTTCATTTTGAAAACTTCGAACACGCTTTTAGCGGAGATTTCCGCAATCGACTTAAATGTTTCTTTGTGTTCAGTAAAGATTTAAAAAAAAAAACTAGACGTAAATGAATAATTTACGCAAGTTCTTATAAAGAAATCATTAGCTGGACTTTAATGGACTTCAGTCACCAATCGTAAACAAACAACATTTAGCCACGTGATTATCAATCTCTAATATACAAATTACGTAATACACACAGGCTATCACGTGACAGTCTTTTTACGTTGTTTAATCAATATTATCATGTGGCTAAATGTTTGCTTACGCTTGTTGAATGAGGTCCGTTAAATAAACAAACAACATTTAGCCACGTGATTATCAATCTCTAATATACAAATTACGTAATACACACAGGCTATCACGTGACAGTCTTTTTACGTTGTTTAATCAATATTATCATGTGGCTAAATGTTTGCTTACGCTTGTTGAATGAGGTCCGTTAAGGAACTCACTTGAAAGACTCCTTGCAATAATAAAGCATTACAAGAAATAAATAAAACTAGTCAACCCGCGGCGTAGCATACGCCGTTATTTTGCAGGGTTGGCCTTAGGCCAATGCAACCTATGCGATCGCAGTGGGCCCCGCATTTTCAAAGGACTCACCCTAATTCTAGGTGTATAAATTATTAAATTTAACCATTTTATAACTTATAACAGAATTCCCACAGCCTCCTGATTTACCAGGAGCTCCTTGAAATCTCCTGAAAGTGCAAAAGTCTTGGAAATCTCCGGAAATTATTAAAATCTTTTGAAAACTAAAAAAAAAATCTCCTGAAATATATACTTAAAATAGTCATTTTGTAGTATCATTCAATATGGAAAACACCAATCCTACGCGCGATGGAAAAAAAAACGACATTATGCAATGCCCGTCATTGTGGAATCTAGTGAAAGAAGCTTGTCGCGCCTCAAACTAATGAACAATTACTTGAGGTCAACAATTCTCGTAGATAGATTGAAACATTTGTTTATTCTTGCTATTGAGCGCGATCTATGT
Organism: Biomphalaria glabrata; assembly: GCF_947242115.1. Classification (NCBI taxonomy): domain Eukaryota; kingdom Metazoa; phylum Mollusca; class Gastropoda; family Planorbidae; genus Biomphalaria; species Biomphalaria glabrata. The sequence continues at coordinate 10,595,818 of NC_074718.1, forward strand.
AGGAAACAGTATTTTTATGATATACTGTATGGCTTCACTACACGCAAGGCTCGTAAAGTATTTCTGTGCGTAGAAAAGAATGAACGAAATGCAAAGATGAATTTTTTTTCTAATACAAACTCTTAAATTTCACTTATTATCCGTATCCCTACCCAAACTTGGCCCCGCGAAATCCATTTTGCATAGGGCCCCACAACGGTTGAGTCCGGCCCTGCTATTTAGTGACTTAAACTACATGGGGTAGAAATAAAAAAGAGTGATTTTTCAATGACATCTTGGTCACAACGGCTGCTATTTTGTGACTACTTGTTTTCCCTCCCTCTTTTTTTTTGGTAGGGTAACTCTAGTCCGTCCGACTAGCAGAAATAAAAGAGTGATCTTTCCTTTACCCTAACCCCAAACTCCTGACAATAAGAGAACTATATATATAGATGAGAAGTTATAGGCAGCCATCGAGCTTCACAACCAAGGACTTTGTTTAAAAGTAAAAACAACTTGATATTTTCTTGTTATGCATTTAATAGGCCTGGACTTCTGGTTTAAAGGAATGATGACCAAAATACGGCCCGCGGACCAAATCCGGCCCACAACGTGGTACCATCCGGCCAGCCTAAATGTCGGCTCCAAGTGTAAAATAACCCCTACCTTTCAAAAAAAAAATTTTTTTAAATGTATTTTCTACCTACTTTAGGACCTTTAATTTTTCTCTGATGGTTTGCGACAATGAGCTTTAACAAATGTGCGTTTATAAAATGGGACTCTGAATGTGGAATCTACCAGGAGAAATTAACGGTTTATTACTTTTGTGTGGAACATGATAAGAAGAGAACATATTTGATTTGTAATGAAAGTGTAGCTATTTTAAAAAAGAACACATTTAAACGGCATTATAAAATACATATTCCGGCGGGAGCCGCGAAGAAAAGATTGTTAAACGATGCCTAGAGATGGTTGGATTGATGGGAGTATTTACCAATAAGACAACAAAATGAGTCGGTTGTAAAGCTAGCTACTGTGTTCCTCATATTTTAATTACCGTAGAGAAATGCAGCCATTTACTAGCGCGTAAAAATAAAAAGGTTTAAATATCCCATAAATTAATGAAGTACTGGATCAACGGGTTTTTTATCAAATTGTTTAGTGTTAATTTCATGTTTGTACCTTTTCGTTCTTGTGGCCCGCGTCACGAGTGTCAGAAATTAAAATGGCCCGCGTGTTGATCTAGGTTGGGCGTCACTGAGTTAAAGATTAGCTTTCATTAAAATTCTCAAATATTTTATTTCAATCACCGTATACTTTGAGAATCTACGGTCGTATTCCGAAATAGATAAATATAATATTTGAAACACCATTGAATATAATCATGGTTTTCATCATAATAGGAGAATAGTGTGTCTGCCTCTTCTGTCACATCAAATGACTCGGGCATCATGACTTTCCAAGTCAACAACCTCTCCAGTGTATGCGTACAAGCCCAGGGCAAAGAAAACAACTTGAAGCTAGGAAAAAGAAAACAATTATCAGAGATCGGATTTTAATGAGTATGGTACTATACATTTTCAACGTGTGTTATATATACAAGTAAAATAAAACTGTAACTCAAGCTGGTTTATAAATGTTGAATAACCGACACATTTTTTTTAGTGAATTACTAGTTGTAATTCCTCACTATATATATATATATATATATATATATATATATATATATATATATATATATATATATATATATATATATATATATATATATGATATAGATAGATAATTGGCCTCCTTCAGTCGTAGAACGACCATGGTTCATCTCAGAGCACACTTCCTCATGTGACTGAGGACCCCTATTTTGGAGAGACACTCCCGTCCACAGATAACGCAGGTTAAGGTGGCTTTTGCTTCAGTGGTAGAGGAGCTGGTGTTTTTCGGATTGTACGTTTTTCTTCCTGAGCTGAGACCCATGTACTTTCACTGTCCATAGCTTTCTTGGTCACTGTCTCTCTCCATCTGTTGCGGTCTAGAGCTATGTCTTCCCAATTGTCAGTATTGATGTTCACTGATTTGAGGTCACGTTTTATTACATCTATGTAACGGAGGTGGGGGCCACCAGTTTTTCTTGTGCCAGTCGTGAGTTGTCCATAGAGAATGACTTTCGGGATGCGCTTGTTCTTCATCCGGCGAACAAGTCCAAGCCAGCGCAAACGGCGTTGTATGAGGGCTGTAAAGATGCTGGGAATACCTGGATCTTAAGGATCTTAGTATTGCACACTTTTTCTTTCCATGTGACATTCAAGATCCTACGGAGACATCTCAAATGGAGTGAGTTTAGTTTTCTCTCTTGCTTTGCGTAGGTGGTCTATGATTCACTGCCATACAGCAGTGTACTCATAACGCATGTCTTGTAGACTTCCATTTTGGTCACCGTAGTTAGCTTATGGTTTTCCCAAACTCTTGGCCTGAGTCTAGCGAAGATAGATAGATAGATAGATAGATAGATAGATAGATAGATAGATAGATAGATAGATAGATAGATAGATAGATAGATAGATAGATAGATAGATAAGATAGCAGATATTTATATAATATATTCGACAGTTCCCTTCACTACATTTTCAACTTCTTGTTCAACATCGTTTATTAGCGTCGACTTTGCTGGCCTCTCGCCCGTGTTAATTGGTTTGCTTATTTTAGAGTTACCTCCTATCAGACTTATCTACACAAGACACAGTAATATTGCAGGACAGAAAGGCAGACAGTCAGAAAATGAAGATAGATAGATAGATAGATAGATAGATAGATAGATAGATAGATAGATAGATAGATAGATAGATAGATAGATAGATAGATATTTTCGATGTGATCCTACTACATGCTAGGCACAACATATTACCCCAATCCAGCTGCAGAAGTCGCCGAAGTAGTACCTGGATACTAGTGTTGTAAATAATTTAGCTATAGTTGTCTACTTGTAAAGGTTTTATACTCTGTATTGTCTGCAAGCCACAGTGTAACATCATCGCACTGAGTTGTCTCCTTGTGAAGCATCCTTGAACAGAAAATATTGATATCTAACTGGAAATAACGTAAAACTTAAAATTTCGTATTAAATCCCTTTCAAGCTCCAATCTTCTGTTTAAAAAAACTTTGAATGCAATTAAACTTCATGTTCACACTTTTCTCGAGACCTTGACGAGCATATCACGTGACACAATCAAATTAAAAAAAAACTTAACATTTTAGATTGCTGTCGTTTAGCCGTATCAAAAGGCGATCTATGTCTCCACAAAGGAAAAAAAAATAGGACCAGTCCATATCAACATCTTATTTCTTTTGAGGTGATCGTTCCAGGCCCAAACTTTGCCATGAAATCCTTCTATTCAAAGATTACTTTTCGAATTTTCAGTAAATAATTACTGAACTTCTGTGGTCAATTATATCAAACATTCATCTATCCCTTTTTGTGCGAACGGTTGGGGCGCCACACTAATCTGTCAACAGTCTTCCTCCTTTCCTCTCTGTCTTTTGCCTTAAAAAAGAATCTTTTTCAATGATAGATACGTCTATTCGCTTTACTAGAGTATTCCAACTGGACAAATGGACAAACGAACAAAATGGTGTCGCCCATATTGCAGTTCCACCCTCTCGTCGCAGACGTCGGGGGCGAAGGAAATGCAAATGCATGACACCGTATGGAATCAGAGGCGCAGGATCTGCCCGAATGTAGCACACTGTGTTGCAAGCTGTTTGAGTCCCCAGGGTTGACTCCCAAAGTCCTTGCCGTTTGGGTTTGACGGCAAGACACAAAGGATTGGATTCAGAGTTTTTCCTTATGTAGTTGAGTAGCCTGCAATGGCTAACGAGTGGTACGAGTCCCATCTCCCCGACGTTGTTTGGTTGATACTATCTTTGCCCTGTCTGGAAGCAATAACCTTACCGCCTTGACTAATGTTATGAAGTATGTGTTTGTGTTTCCTAGGTGACGGTTAGGAGGGTATAAGCGATTGGATGGTGGATGTGCAGTGTAGAATGATGAACTATGAGCTGATATGTCCTAATATATGTTTTAGAACGGCAGACGATCTAGAGACGAAAGAGTTAAGACGAGCTTTTCTTGTTGTGACTTAGATTTTGTGAGAATATCAGTTTGTGTCATTAATATTAAGACTAAGACTAAGATTAAAACTGCTTTATTAATCCTTATGGAAATTTGTTGTGATTACAAGGACTCTTTTCTCATATAAAGACAACACAGCAAGAAACATACACATAAATACAACAGACACAACATAGAAAGTAAATTCTCTCTCTCTCTCTCTCTCTCTCTCTCTCTCTCTCTCTCTCTATATATATATATATATATATATATATATATATATATATATATATATATATATATATTAGATCTATATCTCATCTCAAGTTAAATCTGTGTTTTTAATTCGCTTTTACTCTGACATTATATATTATTGATCGTTCGTTGGCTTGTAGCTCTAAAATGCTAGTAGAATACAACTGAACCGATGTAGGCGCTATATATTTTATATACAAATAAACTTTAAGTAACTTGAACATTATTCTATTGTGATCGAAAATTCAATATAAGATTTATTACTATATATAGAGATTAAACTTGAGATGAGATAAATCTATTTTATTAATATTATGGGTGGTCGTATGATTATAAAACTACAACTTCCGGCAAAAAAACAAAACGTTACGGTACCTACTACTTATTGTCATAACCTTGCCATGCACACCACCATCCAAGCTAGTGCAGAAGGTGCGCACTGTTAGAGACTAGACTGAGAAGGTGCGCACTGTTAGAGACCAGACTGAGAAGGTGCGCACTGTTAGAGACTAGACTGAGAAGGTGCGCACTGTTAGAGACTAGACAGAGAAGGTGCGCACTGTTAGAGACTAGACTGAGAAGGTGCGCACTGTTAGAGACCAGACTGAGAAGGTGCGCACTGTTAGAGACTAGACTGAGAAGGTGCGCACTGTTAGAGACTAGACAGAGAAGGTGCGCACTGTTAGAGACTAGACTGAGAATGTGCGCACTGTTAGAGACTAGACAGAGAAGGTGCGCACTGTTAGAGACTAGACTGAGAAGGTGCGCACTGTTAGAGACTAGACTGAGAAGGTGCGCACTGTTAGAGACTAGCCTGAGAAGGTGCGCACTGTTAGAGACTAGACAGAGAAGGTGCGCAGTGTTAGAGACTCGGCTGAGAAGGTGCGCACTGTTAGAGACTAGACTAAAAAAGGTGCGCACTGTTAGAGACTAGACTGAGAAGGTGCGCAATGTTAGAGACTAGCCTGAGAAGGTGCGCACTGTTAGAGACTAGCCTGAGAAGGCGCGCACTGTTAGAGACTAGACTGAGAAGGTGCGCACTGTTAGAGACTAGACTGAGAAGGTGCGCACTGTTAGAGACTAGACTGAGAAGGTGCGCACTGTTAGAGGCTAGACAGAGAAGGTGCGCACTGTTAGAGACTAGACTGAGAAGGTGCGGACTGTTAGAGACTAGACTGAGAAGGTGCGCACTGTTAGAGACTAGACAGAAAAGGTGCGCACTGTTAGAGACTAGCCTGAGAAGGTGCTTACTGTTAGAGACTAGACAGAAAAGGTGCGCACTGTTAGAGACTAGCCTGAGAAGGTGCGCACTGTTAGAGACTAGACTGAGAAGGTGCGCACTGTTAGAGACTAGCCTGAGAAGGTGCACACTGTTAGAGACTAGACTGAGAAGGTGCGCACTGTTAGAGACTAGACTGAGAAGGTGCGCACTGTTAGAGACTAGCCTGAGAAGGCGCGCACTGTTAGAGACTAGACTGAGAAGGTGCGCACTGTTAGAGACTAGACTGAGAAGGTGCGCACTGTTAGAGACTAGACTGAGAAGGTGCGCACTGTTAGAGACTAGACTGAGAAGGTGCGCAGTGTTAGAGACTCGGCTGAGAAGGTGCGCACTGTTAGAGACTAGACTAAGAAAAGGTGCGCACTGTTAGAGACTAGACTGAGAAGGTGCGCACTGTTAGAGACTAGACAGAGAAGGTGCGCACTGTTAGAGACTAGCCTGAGAAGGTGCGCACTGTTAGAGACTAGACTGAGAAGGTGCGCACTGTTAGAGACTAGACTGAGAAGGTACGCACTGTTAGAGACTAGACTGAGAAGGTGCGCACTGTTAGAGGCTAGACAGAGAAGGTGTGCACTGTTAGAGACTAGACTGAGAAGGTGCGGACTGTTAGAGACTAGCATGAGAAGGTGCGCACTGTTAGAGACTAGACAGAAAAGGTGCGCACTGTTAGAGACTAGCCTGAGAAGGTGCGCACTGTTAGAGACTAGACAGAAAAGGTGCGCACTGTTAGAGACTAGCCTGAGAAGGTGCGCACTGTTAGAGACTAGACTGAGAAGGTGCGCACTGTTAGAGACTAGCCTGAGTAGGTGCGCAATGTTAGAGACTAGACTGAGAAGGTGCGCACTGTTAGAGACTAGACTGAGAAGGTGCGCACTGTTAGAGACTAGCCTGAGAAGGTGCGCACTGTTAGAGACTAGACTGAGAAGGTGCGCACTGTTAGAGACTAGACTGAGAAGGTGCGCACTGTTAGAGACTAGACTGAGAAGGTGCGCACTGTTAGAGACTAGCCTAAGAAGGATGTTGACATAAGGCAGAAGAGAATAAGCTCCGCCCAAGTCTAGAGTCGATATAAATAGACTGTGCTAATGGGCAGATGTGGTTTTATGTACATGTCGTGTCCCTGTAAATAAACATAGTTGCCTCGTTGAGTTGCCTCCCTTTGATCAATATGGTATTTAAAAAGAAACACCAACTATTCGTAGTAAAATAATGTTAGCTGAGTGTTGGTCAGCCTAACGGAGTTGCTCACCGGAACATTTTAAAGACAGTTTTAAAGACCAACTTAGGCGCCAGCTTGCTCTAACCTAGAAAGAAAGCACCTGATAGCAGGGGGGTTCGCAACGAGCAAGCTGGAGATTTCTTACAAAGGCCGTAGGATACACATGTCAGACTAAAAAGAAAATCCACTGCCGAGGACATATGCAGAAGGTGAAAAAAGAACCACCGGCGAACAACAGATATGTCTGCTCTGGTGTGGCAAAAATATGTAGGTCGCAGTTGGGACTGTGCTAAAATACATCTCTTATAAATCTTTTACCTCGAAGCCTTATCATTATAAGTTTTGCAGTTTTTTTAAAGTTATGTATTATAATTTTTTATATTTTCTTTTCAATGTAAAATTTAAATGTTTTTTGTTTTGTTTTTGTTTCGGTATGTTGACTTTTATCCTTCTTTTACAGTCTTCTTTCTTTCATAAAAAACATGCAGAAACAACCTTACCACACACACTTCCTGCTTTAAGTATCGATACTTGAAAGTAATGACTACTTTTTTTTCCCACTACGATACGACGACACTGAGTACATTAAGGACTCGCATTCTAATTGTATTTGTCGATTGCGTGCAGTGCTAAATTCCCATCCCCCCTCTCTTATCTGGTTATGTCGTGTTCCTCCCCCATCGCTCTCTCTCTCTTTCTTCCTCTCTCAATTTCTAATACACACACACCATGCACAATACACAAACACACATTAAAGCGTGACGTCAATAGCTGCACACGGCTCCAAATTCGTTTAAATAGTAGCAGGGGACGTTGACCTACATTAGCAGACGTCAAGTCATGTAACGATGTCAGTGAACCAAAACGGATTTTCGAGAGAGGTTCTCAAATCGAAAACAATGTAAAGTCGTATGTGTTGGACTGTTTCATCGTACCGTCCGGGTACATTACAGTTTAATCCTATAATATGTACAGTTTGTAAAATAAAAATAAAAATGTTTTATCGGGATTCGTGAAACTAACAGTGCCACAGTGTGTGTAACATGGAAGATGATAAAACTAAAAAAGAAACAGAAAATGAAATGTAGATTAGTCGACTGTTCAGGCCTCACTTTTGGCAGACGAAAGAAAACGTGAATTCTCCCACCCCCCTAGCCACTATGTTGTCTGACATAAATGCTTGGGGTGGGTGGGGGAGGAGAGCCCCTACCTCTGATTCACATGTTGGACGTGTTCCCATTTTCTGATCCTCCAGTACCCAAGTCTCAGCCTAGTTTGGGGAGGTGGAGACAAATCAAAGAAACGGTTTGTGATTAAATGACCGAACAGTGGAAGCAGACATGTCGGCATAGAGCCAATCCTTTTTCATTACCGGTGGTGGAGGTGATGAAATCCATTGAGACAAATGCCATGCTCTGTCTTTAACTTTTTCTCTCCTAACAGACGATACCAACGTTGATTCCACCTGAATGTGGTAAATAATTACGGAGAGAAAGAGTTAAACATTAATCGAAAATTCAACATAGTGCTAGCCATTAGATACACAGCCTGACACTAAGTAGTGTCTAAATGACCTAATGCTGTTTTAATCTATCCCATCACCTAGAGTTTTACAATCCTTGATTATTGTAAGCTAAAACATATGAAACGGTAAAGAAAATCATGTTTTCCTGCGTAAATCTAAACTTTCAATCCATGGGCCAGTTCGGGTGAAGGTTAACGTGAATGTCGTATGGCTATCGAAACGACCAATTGCCATTGCTTTCCCCAAATTACGTCAGGGATGTAGCCATTAGATATGAGTTGACCAGAGAACGTCCTGTGAATGTCACCCAGCCTTCACGTCTATGTCAATTCGTATCCCTCTTTTCTGATGCACACAAAAAAAACAAAAACAACAACAAAAAACAAACAACTATAAAAGTCTTGATTCATCAATTTACAAAACTGTAAAACATGAAGACATTGCATTTGTAAGGAGTATAAATAAGGTCAGAGATCTCTATCAAGCTCTTGGGACCTAATCTTCCAAGACATTAGCTAACGGAAATGTCCAAAAATTTCGTTAGCTTTTAACATTAAAAATAAGAAGATTATTTTTAAAATATTATTTCATGAACAAGAATTATTTTTTTTTTAGGATACCTCGGTTATTTTTTTGTTTGCTTGTGACATTGTCAGTCTGTTTACTCCCTAGAAATCCTTGGGGCTTCGGTCTCTTAGTTTTCTCCTACCTCTTTTGTGGGCACTAATGCGTTGCTTTTAAATTACAGATACTAGTTGTAATGGTTATTGAGCATTTCAAATTATGAAAGTAATAACTCCTGATCATTTGCATACTAATGACTTATTTATTGTTCTTCACTTAGCATTTTTTTTTCTCAGTAAATTATTCTTACTTTCTGGTGTATAACAAACGGATTTATTGTACTTTAATTTTGAACATTAGATTCCTTCACGACAATCTGTTGCTGATTGTCTTCCCTGTGATTCAAGACATGTCTCCGATACCCCGACGTGTGGATATGTCTGAGGTAAATAGAGGTGTTGACTTCATTTTAAGTGATTATGAGTTCTATATTTACAGTGTTTATTGTGTCTTTAATAGGTGTATACGTTTTAGCATAGTATTTTTCCGACTGAAACGAAATGATATATCAATACTCAATCAGCCATTTTTTTTCTCAAAGTAAGACTACAAGTCCATAAATATAACGAAATTCACTAAATGCTGTCATTAATAAATGTCTATTCTGTTATTTTTTATTTTTTTGTTTAAATTTATTTTTGTTTTAAAACCATTCTAGAATATATTATTAGAATTTAGAAAAAAAATTCTTGAATGTATTACCTCCCTTGCTTCATGATACAATATAGGTATACTAGACAACAGTGCTAATACTATTGGCGACTATATAGTATATTGCTCAAAGGTAAAGCTTCTGCCCGTAGAATTCCATACGATCGATACTCAGTTCATAAAGGCATAGTTAAAAAAAAAAACAACTATTAAGTTTTGTTTATTTTTGTAACTTAAGCGCCAGACAAAGGGGGGGGGGGGAGTATATCGACTTCCACGGTGCACTGTGCTCCGTTAATTGATTAACTTTCGCCTGCTTACGCTTCACTTATTTATGTGCATATACGTAATCTATACATTAGGCCAGCATCTGTGTCATTCGCCGAGTCAAACAGACAGTCCGTGTAGCTCGCTTGGCTGGTATCATACTGATATGTGAAAAAAATGAGATGCCGAAACTAATGACGTAATCATTTCTTGTTGCTGATTTATTGACGTAGTTTAGTGATTTCTTTGATTTTGGCTAGAGAGTAAGTTTATAACAAAGGCAGACAGCATACAATCTTCTTAACTAATTAGAAAGCGATTTCAAAGCTGTAATGTAAGCGCTAGGAATGTTTTATTTATTATATTTGAAGCGCTGATGGGATGGGGTGGGGTGCCTCTATGGATCGCCATCCCCCTTGTATCCTGTCGCCCTAGATCCATCGTATCCTTGTCATGAAAAAAAAAGGGAGGAGGTGTAGGCTAAAATAGTAAGCGTGTATTCTGGGAAGGGTAAGTGATATCACGTCATCCGAAGCCTTGTCATTTTACGACCATTCCATGTATTAGATCACATGGCATTTGAATACTTGAAATGTTATGCCTGAGAGAGCAAAACACACACACACACACTATCACACGATTACACACACACAGTGTGTGTGAAAGAAGGAGAGAGAGAGAGAGAGACACACGTGGGGTTGTCAGAAATGGTACTGGCTGTTAGTTGGTTGACTGCATGTTGACAGAGGACCATAGATCGAGTTGACATCAGAGCACAAATTGAGCTGACACAGGGATACCTGATCGGATATTTCTGCACACCAATAAAGTAAGATGATGTCATCTCATAGTATAAGTGTTAGTGTGGTGTCAGGTCTGTGTTTGTTTACAGCGCTTAATTGTTTAAATAGGAGAGTTTTAATTATTGTTTTATTTATAGATTCGCCATATCGTGTTATTAGCAGTGTGAATAGAGTTATGTATAGGGCTTTGCAGAAGTAGGGCCGAAGTTTGTCGTGAACCCCGGGTCACCTTTATTCTTGCACTAGCTAGGGACACACTCGATTTATATATGTAGATGTGTCCTATTTTAAGCCCATGGTTCACGAGGATGCAACTAATCTTGCACAATGTAAAATTTACTAACCCCTTGCTTTAATCACCAACACTTATCGATTAACTTAACAGTCTTTTACATAAGGCGAGCTTTAAGTCTCTAGGTTCCGAAGCCCATGTCTGCTACTTGGCCGTTACTTTGAGTCATTATTGATATATGGCAGTGTTTCCCAAACTGTGTTCCGCGGAACCCAAGTGTTCCACGAGGCCTGAATAGGTGTTCCACGTACTTCTGGAATAATCAACTTGTAGGTTACCACGTGGAGGCGGGGTGGCTGAGCGGTAAAGCGCTTGACTTCCGAACTAGGAGTCCCGGGTTCGAATCCTGGTGAAGACTGGGATTTTTAATTTCGAGTCCACTCAGCCAGCTCTACTGGATACCTGACACACCCAGCTCTAATGACATTAGCTGGGGAAAAGTAAAGGCGGTTGGTCGTTGTGCTGGCCACATGACACCCTAGTTAACCGTAGGCCACAGTAGGCCATAAGGTCTGAAAAGGGAACATAAGTTAATCTCTCTAAAAAAAATAAGCAAAGTGTTCCGCTAAATACTCAGACTGCGAAATGTTCCGTTAAGGAAAATGTTTGGGAAACACTGACCTATGTAATGACAGTGGACTTCATATTTACAATTACAAGACTTGAATGATTGTCTCTCTTTAATGCCTCTTACTCACCAGAATGCACCGGAAGAAGTGAAAAGTGGGATTCAGTTGTAGACGTTTTGTTTCGTTGTTTGTTTTTTTTTATGTATTTGTAGTTCCTTTTTTTTTTTATACTACCTGTGTCGTGAAAAGAAAAGCAGATACAGACACACGTATATATGATCATGTATTACCAACATCCTAGTTGCTTTGTTGAAGTTTATTTTTTTTTTTTAGTAAGCTTGTATTAACTCACTCTGTCTGTCTGGCAGGATTTTTTTACACGGTATTTCTCATTCTCGGGTCAAGTTAAAACTTTTGCAGAATTATTCATTGTTGATGAAAACACACGAATAAATGAAAAAAACAACAACAACCGATAAGTTAATTAATTAGTGGTAATTAAATGAAAAGGGAAATGAATATTGCAGTAGAGAGATATAACAGCAATTAAACATTCTCCTCTATATTTTAAGCATTGTTTTTAAGAAAGGATTAAAAAAAAAAAAAGTATTTTGCATGGTTTTTTTTTAAAGGTGTGTAGAAAATTTTCTGCTTAAAACTGGTTTATAATGGCCAGGGTTACAAAAGTGAATGTTTTATTGTTGTGTAATAAAGCGTTTCCTGTGTCCAGCCTTTCTTCATACGTCTTATGACCTGGGGGGGGGTGGAGGGGGCCTCGTTTCTGCAGATAAGGACGTAATTTCCCCCCTACTTCGTCGCGTCCAGTTGTGTTGATAAGAATACGGCCAAGGTATCGATCCCCCAGCTGTAACAGGTACCTGACGTTGGCTGGGTAAATAGAAGTCGGTTGGTCGTTGTGCTGGCAACATGAGACTCTCGTTAACCGTCGGCCATAGACACGGAAAACCTGTACAGCACCCGAGCCAGTAGTTCGACAGCTCTGAGAAGTTTTACTTTTTACATGACTTCTCGATGACTTAGTGGAAACAAAAAGTAGTCAATCTTGTGGGTTTGAACTTAGGTTGGTCTAAATTACTTTTCATGATCAAGTTCCTAGACCAGAGTAGTAGAGGGGATGTCAGAACAGGGGGCGTCATCTATGGGTATGTGTGTTGTTGTGTGTGTGAGTATTTGATTCTGTTGTTTGCGCCCGTGTATGAGTGCGTGAAAGTTTAAGATTGTAAGCGTCTTGAGCCTACATCATGTTTGTAAACAGCTTTCAGTAAATTAAAATTCATATTATTATTATTAGTAGTAGTATTATGTTAAAAACGAACGAGAATTCATTCTCTGGCACTGCCAGGGTTGAGTTTCGCTATAGAGAAACAAAATTCATTGTAGTCCATTTATCAATGTCCACTGAGGAATTTTCTGGTGATGTGGCAAATCTGCAGCAGTACTGCCCTCTGACAGACAACGAGAATCTTCTTAGGAATTTTAAGGGCCTTAAAGGTATCTTTGAGGTCAGTTGTCAATAGTTTCATTATCCCCTCGGTTGATATAATAATGGGGTACATTCTTTATTTTAGATAACTTCCATAAACGCTCAATTTCCAAGCCTAGGTTCCCATATTTTCTTCTTTTTTTTTCATTTCAGTTTTTCTTATAAAATGAGACTGTGGTACGGCAATGTCAATACTGGTAGTGGTGTTTTCTTTTTTATTATTAGTATTTTCGAAGTGTGTGTTGACATTAGACCCAAAATGTCGTGGAGTGATATACCTACGTCCAAATATACACCGCATCTTTTTGTGGTCGTTAAAATTTGCGTTTACCAAACGCAGCTGGATCTACGATACTAGCAATCAGCTCCAGATGGTATCATTGATTTGCAGGTGTTTAAATGTTTCAAAAACTAAGAAGCTAATCTCTTTGGAGCCTACTGTCGAAGTTTTATGTTGGGTCGAATGTTCACCTGCAGTTTGTATTGCGCAATGGGCCTGACTTGATTAACGTCACCACTTTGTTAAAGACCTTTAATCATAGAAGATTAAAGGTCGTGGTGGCTACCAGGATGAAAGTAATTATAGCTATTGCGTCATCTCTCTTGTTTGTTATCTTTTTTATCTGCAAGCTTCTTTCAATGTTACAGGAAAAAAACAATAACCTCAAACCCATTTTTATTCCAAAACATATATCAAAACTTACACTGTCTGTCTGATAAAATTTAGTACATATCTTTTTCTCCCACACTTAAACTTGGATCAAGTTGAAATTTCGCACAATTAGTTCCTGTATCTGCCAAAACAAGAATCAATAAAAAAAATTTAACCAATAAGTCAATTAAATATTGCTATTTCTTTTTGGTATTGAACAAGGGAAAGAAATTGTACTTGACAGATGTGGTGGTATAAACTGAATTTGTCACTTGAGGAGGCTTAAGCCTTTAGTTTGAACTGAAGTCGTAAAGCTTTATTTATTTAATGTACTTAAAAAGCGATCACGGTGACATTTACACAGATTCCCATTTCTCTCTCTCTCCCCCCCCCCCCCATTATTCATTTCCCATCTGGTCCAGGCAAGTAATATGGTCATAGCGCACCGAGAAAGCCAAAAGAATGAAATTGCGCTAAATTAAAACTATTGGAAAATAATATTTCTAATCGCACAAATGTATTGTTGTTATTAGTCTAGATCTAATACAAATTTAATTACATGACTGATAAAAATTAATTGATACAACTAAATTTAATACAAGTTAATATAAGCTTTGTTGTTGTTGTTTTTTTAATTATTTCATTATGTTTTACTTACTTTGTTGTTTTCATGTATGTGAATGTGAAAATGGTTCTGTCGCCTAGTCGTCTAAGGAATTGGTAAGACAGTGATGCACTAATTGGGTCTTGCGGGCCCTATCTGGCTCTAAAGTTAAGGTTATCTCTACCATTAAAAATTTCCCTCAACAGTCTCCATGTAAGCTCTAATTTTTTGTGGTCACTTGGCCCGCGAAACGAGTCTCCAAAAGGCCGGAAAAGGTTAAGCAGCACTGTATTAAAAGGTCAAGAAGAACTAGCATGCGATTGTGTCGTTAGTCAGTGTCTTGGGGAGTTATGTACTTTTAGTGTCTTGCAGTAATGTTCTCCATACACGCTAATCAAAGCATTCATGGGAATAAGTTCTATTGAAAGGGGAATAATTCATTTAAAAAAACCCCAGTTAATTACAACTTTCGACCTGGTGAAGATAATCCAAAGCTTCAAAGATTTATTTTTTTTTAGAGTTTTATCCGTTTCCATTTGCTGTCCAGTCCCAGGGCCAGCCTATTTAAAATTTGCTCTATTTATAGCAAGCTTATAATAACTCACAATTCACATATATGGCTAAATATGTATGGTTCAGTCCCCTTATATAATAGTACACGTAGTCTCTCCCACATCCATTTTTGGATCGAGTTGAACCTTTCCACAATTATTGATTGTACCTAACAAAACAAATATATATATATATATATATATATATATATATATATATATATATATATATATATATATATATATATATATATATATATATATATATATAGTAATAATAACAATTAGTCAATTCATTATAGGTCATTAACTATTTTTAGCGGCCCCCGTAAGGGGAAAAAGCCGCTATTAGGTTTGTGCAAAATGTCCGTCTGTCCGTCTGTCCGTCTGTCCGTCTGTCCGTCTGTCCGTCTGTCACACTCAGATCTCGAAAACTAGAAGAGATATGAAAAATATTATTTCATCATTAAATCCGGCTTGAAAAGTTTAGGTGCAACGGCTACTTTTGGTTTTCTAAAAGCAAACCGTTTAATTTATAAAATTAATTATGCAAGCGATTTTTTCATAAAAATACACCAATTCTAAAACAATTACGTAAATGTAAGGGAGGCAATGTTACAATATGCTAACAAAGATGGACAATTTTTGTGTATTTTCAGTATCACTAAGTCAAATATATTTTTAAAATGTACAGGAAATGTTTACAACAAATACAAATAATAGTTAAAGACGTTTTTTCTGGTCAACTAGCTGCTAAAATTAAAAGAAAACATTTCTGTTTGTTTATAAAGGCTAATAATGCACTTTGTATGTAAATATCACGCACATTTTTTTAAATGGACTTTTTATGCAGCGATTTTCGTGCAGTAGCGTAACGTCGCAACATGATCAGGTGCTAAACCAATTCCTTAAACTTTTTAAAAAAAACCGGTTTTTATTTATTTTTTGTTTAGTGCCCCCATCCGAATAAAAGAAGCTTATTTTTGTGCGTTTTGTCTGTTGGTCGGTCTGTCCGTCACGATTAGATTTAAAAAACTAGAACTCTAAAAGCTATTGAAAATCTGATTTACCCTTTAATGTTCCTGCCATAACATCTCAATAGTTTTAAGTATCTAAAATTGATTGTTCCGGATTTTTTGTGCAAAACTAATCAACGCCAACAAATGTTTGTTTGCTCTTCTAACTTATATTACATTCAATTTCCATGCTTAAACGTTGCAAAAACACATTATCAATAATATGTTGTTCCGTTTTTTATGTAAATAGCATATTAATGCTAAATCATAATTTCTATACTGACTTATATTTCATTAATTGTAAAAATGTTCCGGATATTGTTTTATAAAACATGAATTATGCCTAATGATTGTTTGAAATCGCATAAGGCTTTTAAAAAAAGTAATTTATTAGCATTGATTACTGAAAATTACTTTTTAGACATTTAATTTTCTTGTAAAACATAACATAGAAGTTTTGTAATCGATAAAGAAAGTTCCGGATTTTGTTTCTTACAAATCGTCGCCAGAAAATTCCGAATTTATTTAAAAATCTACTAACGCCAAATAATCGTTTGAACTCCCTCTTCTAATTAATAAACAAATAATCTTCTCATTTACGAAATAATGTTTATACGGATTTTTATGAAAAATATTTTAACTCACTACTCTCTTACAGTACATTTAACTTTCTACCTAAAACATTAAAAAATCTAATTATCGTTAATATTATGTTCCGATTTTTAAGGAAAACAGAATCCAAACACCAAAGTAAGGTATGAAAATCTCTCCACGTGGCTGTAGTACATCTAATTTTTATACGAGACCATCCAAAAAATTTAATTAACGGTATTACATTTATCTGAAATTCTCTTTTTCTTTTACTATTTATACAAACATCCGGAACAATCTATTATATAAACTTTTCAATTGTGTTCATACCTAAAAATTATTGCGATGTTTTGAAACGTAAAATAAAGGTTAATCAATTTTTAATAACTTTTAGTTGTTTTTTTTTATATCAAGATAACGGACAGACCGACTGACAGACAAAACGCAAAAACAATGTGGCTTTGATCCTTTTTAAATAATATTTATTAGAACTCAGTGCACCAATGTCTATGAACCCTCGTTAAATATCTCGTGTAAATAAAGACATTTTTTTTATGGTACCGGTACTAGCCTATTGTGAGGTAATGGAATTTTTTTTTCTTTGACGTCATATGAAAGGACTCTTTAAATGTAATGTTAAAAGAACGCACTCGGTGCACCAATGTCTATTAACCCTCGAAAAAATTGCTTGTATTAATGAAAACATATTTTAGTCTAACTAAGCCGTGTGACGTAGTGTTTTTTTTTCCTTTGACGTCACATGGAATGAATTCTTTAAATGAAATGCTAAAAGAACGCACTCGGTGCACCAATGTCTATGAACACTCGAGAAATGGCTCGTGTTGATAAAGGTGATTTTTAGTCTAGCTAGGCCTTGTGACGTAGTGTTTTTTTTTTCCTTTGACGTCATATGGAATGAATTCTTTAAATGAAATGCTAAAAGAACGCACTCGGTGCACCAATGTCTATGAACACTCTATAAAAGGCTCGAAATGATGAAGGCGATTTTTATTCTAGCTAGGCCGTGTGACGTAGTGTTTTTTTTTCCTTTGACGTCATATGGAATGAATTCTTTAAATGAAATGCTTAAAGAACGCACTCGGTGCACCAAAGTCTATAAACACTCGATAAATGGCTCTTATAGATGAAGGCGATTTTTATTCTTGCTAGGCCGTGTGACGTAGTGTTTTTTTTTCCTCTGACGTTATATGGAATTAGTTCTTCAAATGAAATGAAAAAAGAACTCGGTATAGTAATGTTTATTAAGCCTCGTTATGTGACTCGCGTTTAAAAAAGGAATGATATCTTGATTTAGATCTAATCTAGATTTTTTAAACTAGATCTAGATTTTTATTACAGTATATCTAGATCTGGATTTATATTCTAATTAAAATTATTTTAGAGTCTAGATCTAGAATTTCTAGATCTAGTTTAGACTAAAATAGACTAGATTAAGATGTAGAATTTCAATTTCTAAACTTAAAGTGTAAAAAAAAAGTGTAGATTTTCATTTCCAAACGTTTTGATCAATATTGTAATGTTTTAATATACTAAAACTAATCTACTATTTTTTTATTAAATTTAAATTTAAATTTACGGCAAATGAATCTTTGAAACATTATTACTTTTGACCATCGGATGGCTGCCTGGTCGTGCGGTTTGCGCGCTGGACTGTCGTTCAGATTTATGGATGGCCCAGGGTTCAAACCCTGCCCGCTCCCATCCCCCGTCGTCCTGCTGGAGGTTTGGACTAGGAAGTAATTATCTTCAACTCTGAAGGAACATCCGAAACGTGTAAAACATTTTACATCAAAATTAAATCACCTCTTGAATATTATTTGCGAATATGCAGATCCGACAGGGATCCGACTTCGACGGGGGCCGCCTCTGAGTTTGTGTAACACAAACTCTCTTTGTAATCTTGTTTTATATGGAATAAGAAAAATAACTTTTACATTTAAAATAAAAAGCTTTATTTTTATATTTTGCTTGTTTATATTTCAAAGTTCGTTCTTCGTAATACTATAGTGACCATTTTCTTCATCCAAGGGGCTTTGCACTGAAATTTTAGTGCCTCCTCGTGGCTGCTGAGACTTTCGCGAGCCCGTAACGTTCGGCTGCACGCTGGGCTGGCTTGTCCAGCTTGAGTTTAGTTTGTGTAATTTCACCTCTGGAGCTTTCATTCTGCCTAGGTGGGTTTCTTGTCCCTAGGGACATCTTTTCCCTTGTTCAAGTGGCGCGGTGCCATGACGATCTGTCTCTTGCGTCTTTCTCGGCAAGCGGTTATACGATCCATGTAGAAATTTGACCTGCGAATTGCGATTGAGACTGTATCAGGATCTGAAGTATGGCATGGAGGCCCCCCTCTCGTTATTGGAGATTTTTTCACGATATAGTAAACAAGGTCAAGGACACTAAATATATTTCGATAATTGCCAACTAAATAGAAAGTCACAAGCAGGTGAGATTTAAAAAATTGATTCCAAAGTGCTATACTGTATACAAAAAGGTGATCATGTGACTTACAAAGCTTTATCAACGCTTTCTTTACTTTGAGTACCGGATACACGAAAAAGTATATTCAATTGAATATACTAACAAAACGAAACAAACAAAAGCAAGCAAAATATAAGCCTCGGCCACATGGATACAAAAGTGGTTATGATCGTGTTACGAAGGACGAACTTTAAGTATATAAAACCCCCCCCTTTTTTTTTTTTTTTTTTTTTTTTTTTTTAAAGAAAAAAAAAAAGCTCATCTAAGGTAAATAATTCATCACTTAAAACTATAATTCTCAATAATGTAGAAGTTATTTCCCTTATTTGATATGAGAAATTATTATTAATTACCGATAACTAATTGATTATCGTACATGTTTTTAATTGATTCATGTTTTGAGATACATAATTTCCTACTTGGTTCTAAAATAGGTGTTGGGGAAATAACGTGCTCAGTTATCTAAGGGGACGAAACGATATATAATTAGCCGTATCTGTGACTACTGAAGGATTAATTTCCCTTGTTGTCATCAAACAAAATAATTAATACCAGTAATTAATTGACTACTTATGTTAATTTTTTTTTGTTATGATAAAAATGCAGGGAAGTGCCTTGGTTATAACGTTTCGATATTGTTGCTAGGGCGAAACAAAAATGTCCTAAATTTAGGCATGCCTAGGCCTAGGCCTACATATGTAACGCATGACCAAATACTGGCACTCTCTGTCTTCTTCGTGTGTGTGTGTCTGTCTGTGTTTGTGTGTGCGTATCTGTCAATGTATCTGCATATCTTTTCCTGTCGCTCTAGGTCTGTCTGAAACTGGGTGACTACATAAAGAAAGATTTATAGTGGATTAAAATATTGTAAGCTTAAGTTTGTAAACTTGAACGGACTGAGGACTTGTTTAACTTTTAGTGGTTCATACCCCTGTCCCCTGAAGGATTGTTCAAATATAGAAAGTCTATAAAAAAGATTTATGATTTACTTTCCACTTCATTATAAGTTTTTGTTGTTTTTATCGTTTTGTTGTAGAGTTTTGAACACAGTTGTTATCATTGAGCTCAGTGGTTCTTATTCTGTGCAAGGGTTCTCATAGATCACAGCGGTTCTAAGGATATTTACAGGTTGTCATAGGAGACACTGGTTATTTTATTGTGTTTTGATAGTGTGACTCAGATAGTGGGTCCGGCTGAAGTGTTATCACTGATAAGAGAAGATTCAAAGACGAGTAAATGGCGCCTAAACCGTAAACTTCGGACAGGAAGGGCTCGTTAGCCTTTACTGGCTCCCCACCCAGAAGAAGGATAACACTGATTTGAAACCTCGGCTGCAGTCCAGCTATACTGCTAAACCGAACATAGAAAAGGATTCGGGGGTCAACTCTGATGAAAATTCAGGAGCTACATCCAGATAGAGCTAGCGACGCCGCTGATCCAAAACTTATTCGGCATTTAGCGTTCCTTTTCTGACACATCTTGCTTGGATAGGGGGGAACTGCAGTGTAGGCGACATTGGTCTGACTCTTCATCTCTTTTCTATGCAATGATCCACATCTTCGCTTCGCTACCGAGGAAGGCCATAGATGTGGTGTAGATGTCATAGAGCACAATGATTATAATACTGTACTATTCTTGCCATAGAGCTCGGAGGTTCTAATTCTTAGCACAATGTGATGGCGGTGTATCACTGTAATTTGGCACTGAAAACCAGGCTGGGTCTAAGGAGTCAAATGCCAAATCGATTTGATTAGATAACCACTCAGTTGGACATTTGGACAGATGAGTTGGCGAAAACTCTCATTTCTGGTCACTGGAAGAAGTTCTTCTGTTTTCTTAGGAATTCTTGGGAATTTAGGCTCGACTCTTTCTGAACTTTCCACAAAGGTAATCCTATTTGCTGATGACAAATCCATTCCTTTTTGTTGGTTCTTCTGTATGGTCTTTTTTCATCTGTCAGACTGTCAGCATCCAGAGACACGTGACTTCAAAATGAAGGTCATGGGTCATCCTAGAATAAAGTGTTTTTTTTTATATCTCAGCTGAAGTCTGTGAAAGTTAATCTGGGGTCAATACGCTAGCACCACTCCTAATCCTTTCTAATCCTGACTTGAGACAGAAAGACTGGCGCCATGGGAAGCCTCTGTTGGAGCTTATCTTATCTGATCTTATACATTATTCAAATGAAAAAAAAGAATTTATGAAGTTGCATAAAATAGTATATACTTTGTTCAGTTGACTATTAATCAAAGGTTACCTTCATATTTCATTATTTCTAAAAATACAAGATTAGTTCATTTTCAAATCAAATGTGGCCTTTAAATCACTAGGACTGAATTTGTGTTTCCCGCAACTAGCTATAGTTTATAGACAAGCAATAAAAAAAAAGAATAGTTTTTAAAACCAAAGCTTATCTAAGGGGAAATAACTGCTGATTATTACAATTTATCGGAAAATTCCTGGGTTTAGATCCCTTTCTGCTATAAATAACAAAATTAATGAATTAGTTCTAAATGATTAAATAATTCGTAAATTTTTGGATTGATTCGTGTATTGTTCTCGACTGTAAATAATTATTGCAAATTTCAACTTGATCCGAGAATGGGAAGTGGTGGATACATTGTGTCCAAATGAAACAAGGGTCTAAATCCATATATATATATATATATACTAGACATATGTTACCCGCCACCCGCGGGTCTTTATTTACGCATTACTGTCGATATACTCACAATTAAACGAAATAATAATGTAATAAGTAAAGCGAATGTGTCAATGTAAAAATAGTGTGAATGAAGCTATCAAATCAAAATAGCTAATAGGCTTAAACCCATTTTTTTTTCAAATTAAAACATTTGCATGTAGGCCTACATATATTTGGTTAAAATTTGAGATGAATAGACTAAATTTTGTATGTTCATGTGTTACAGTATAAAGTAGATCTTTAGGTAGACATAGATCTAAATCTACACTAATCTAGAGGCTTGTATAGAGTTCATTCTGTGTTGCGCATGCGTGACCTTTTTTCATGAATGAATATAGGCCTATCTCAACACGGCTACGCAGCTTTATTTAGCGAACAGCGAACGAATGTATTAAAAATGCTTTAGAAAAACAAATTTGAATGCTAATTTGATTAAAATATGAAATGAATGGACAATAATTAGTATGTTTATGTGTTGAAGCATAAAACTATCTTTGTGAAAAGAAGTTTTATCATCTTAGAGTTCAATAAGAGTTTTAGACCTAGACCTAGGCCTAGGAATAGACTCAGTAGAGAGATGTGTTAATCACTGTTAATGTGTAACCATTTGGTAATGTCTAATGAAAGGATGTTCGCCAGACAATACCCGCGGCCTGCGGGCCTAAGTTTGTGTTTACTAATCTAGTGGATTGGATTTAGATGTATGTTAAACTTAACTAATGATCCTTTCAAGTTTTTTCTCTTTCGCTACGAAAATAAAATTAGGTTTGCGAAAATGGGATTAGCCGAAGCCGATACATTCATATCTATTAAAAACGAAAATAACGATAGCTTTGTTAAATGAATGGGATTATAAAGTGAACAATTAAACGAAATAATTTTTAGTACGCGATTCATGAATGAATATAGATCTAGGCCTTTAACTCGGCTTCGCAGCTTTCGTAAATATATGGAGCTTTAGAAAACCAAATTTGAATGTTTATTTGATCAAAATATGAAATGAATGTACTTTAATTAATATGTTTATGTGTTAAAGTATAAAACTATCTGTGCGAAGAGAAGTTTTATCATCTTAGAGTTGAATTAGAGTTTTAGATCTAGGGATGGGATTATAAATTATAAAGTAAACAATTAAACGAATTAATTTTAGTACGCGATTCATTACGGTATTGTCTAATGAAAGAATGTTCGTCAGGAAATCTGTAGTTACATATATAAGGAGTTAATTAATGTAAAAAATGCTTTTGAAACACAAAATTGAAGGTTAATTTTATTATATAATCAAAGGATCTTCTTTTGTATTTTCATGTGTCAAAGTAAAAAACTTTCTGCGCAAAGTGTATTTCTTAAAATTAGATCTAGGTCTAAATCCTTTCTATCTTTTCTCATGTCAACATTGTAGACATGGCCTAGATCCATAAAATACTATAGCTGTAATAGAGTCGGACAACTATATTTTTTTTTAGGGTCTTAAGTTTGTTTTAGGGCTACAATACATACACTACGGTCTAAGTTGGTACCCAAGGAACATTCCTGCCTAGTTTTATCAAGATTGGTCAAGCGGTTTTGATGTCTATAAGTAACATACATCCATCCATACATACATACACCACACATTCTACTTTATAATATAGATATCCACATCCCTCATTAGGTAGTATTAATTCCCCTTATTTCGAAATAAAAAATAATTAATCATCAACAATTTATTAACGAGTTCAATTTTTAAAAATTGATTTATGTCTTGTCAGGTTCAATGAATAATTGTTCAAAGTTTAAACTTGACCAGAGAATGGGAAATTGGAGAAAAAAACTGTTCCGACTCTTGACCAGACAGACAGTGAGTTGATATAAGCTTTGTAAAACCCAAAACACGAAGTTGAACTCCGGTAGATCTGGTCGGGTGCAGGAGTATCGTACAGGTTCATCGACCCTACTTCAGGACTAGCAGTCTACTGTAATCAAACTATTATAAACTGGTAATAGTTATGATAAAAGTCACGTGTCTATACCTTGCAGCTGGGGTCACGGTGATCTCAGGGGTGTCATCGATTATTCTTAGTGCAATGAACTTTACAAGGTGAAGGTTCATAGGTCGTTTTAAATAATCAGAGAGTTTAAACACAGGTCTGTTTTGTCTTGTATCAACGTGTGTTAAATCTGCTCAGAAAGACTGATATAAATAAAGTGTCGTGTAACAGTAATATCGAACCGTTTATTCTTAGTAATACACCAGGTTCTGATTAGCTAAAAGATTGATTGAGATGTCATGCGAAACTATTAAGTCAGAGCGAGTTCGTACACTTCCTCTTACAAATATAGCCCAGGGTGATAGGACCACATAACCAAAAGCATACAACTGAAAGGAGAAATAAGTCTAGTATTGTCATATCCACATAAACGATAGCATAGGAACTAACAGGATAAATACTCAGCTTTCTATGTTTGAAAAAAAAAAGATTATCTCATTTATTTCTTCTTTTTGATATGATATTCACTGAACAATCATCTTGTAGGAATTATGGGAATTCTAAAAATCGGCATCTAGATATTTTAGGGCATTATTCATTAATCTTAAAGTTTATTGGCCGATCCTTAGAATGCCTTGTTTTTCTATTTTTATAATCGTATATATATATATATATATATATATATATATATATATATATATATATAAAATTCTTTAGTGGATCATCTTTGAAATGGTATAGGTCATTATAAAACATTCAATTTTATCCATCTTTTCAGAGTTTTGCAAAACTCTTTTTTTTTACTTATATAAATATATATAAATATATAAAACTCTTCAACTAATCGTGTTTTTAATTATAAACGAAAAGTGTAAATAATTTTCTTGTAAATATAATTTAACATTTTAAAATTTAATCCTCCTTTAAGTATTGAATGAAATTCTTCGATTAATATTTTTTAAAACTGTTACTGTTTGAGAGCCTTTTACTTTCATTCTTCAGTGCAGTCTAGTGACTTTGTGACCCAGGCTATAACAAACAACATTACCTTTCAGAACTTTTCTATCTTTAGGAGAAAGGGGGGGGGGGAGAAGGAGCTCTCTTGTGATTGTGTGCTTTTTTTTTTTTAACCAACATTAAAATTAAAAAGACATTAACACCTGGCATGTCGCAGTAGCGAAAAAACCCCAGGCTATAGATGGTAACGTAAACATCTAGAAAAGCGAGTACAATATAAACAAAAATACTTAAAAACTAATATAGTTATATATATATATATATATATATATATATATATATATATATATATATATATAAATACTTAAAAACAAAACCTTATATTAAGCATGGTTGTATCACTTAGTTTGGATCAGTCATGTAATTAAATTTGTAATAGATCTAGACTAACAATAAAAAAGCGTTTATAAAATAAATAAAAGGGGGGAACGACCTGAATTCGAAGTCATGGCTCAAGCCTTCTCGGGCTTCTCAAGCCAACACGGTAGCCACTCTGATAGTGGAAGATTGTTAGTTTTGTAATGTTGCTATATTCTCGTCCTATTTTCATGTTGTGTTCATTAAAAATCAGACGACGACTTATAAAGGTAACTCATCAGCTTATACCACCACTTCAGTCAAGTACTAATTCTTTCCTTTGTTTGAGATTTCAAACAATGTAATTGATTACCGATAGAAATTATTTAACTGGTTAATTTTTTTTATTGATTCTCGTGTTGTCAGGTAAAAGAATTAATTTTACAAAATTTATGCTTGATCTGAGATTGGGTGTGGGACAAGCAACGTGTACAAACGTTTTACCTGATAGACAGATGGAGTGAGTTGATGAAAGCTTTGTAAAAGAGACAACTCCTTCCATTAACAGTATGCAAACTGTAGTCAGAGCCAATATTTTTAACATTGTGGAAGATATGTCATTAAAAGTTAATGTGGGTTAAGCCATTATGAATAATTTTGCAAATATATATTGACATTAATGTTGATTTGTATTAATGTACGTTGAACTCTTGAATGAATGCAGAAATACCCGGAGACGTATAGTCCGTTCAAGATAAATATTTTTCTCATTCTATAGTCTAATTTTTATTGCCAGCTAGTAATTTTTCTCTCAGCGATATACATCCACTTTACAATTTCTAGGAAAATCGTTGCAGACGTTTTCGAGATCCATGTCAAGGCACGAAGAAGCGAATTGACTAGAGGTATTCTATAAAAGTCTCAGTCTAAAGTCTTTGTGCCTGCAGTGAAGAGAAGCACGTCTTATTCTAAGCAGTGTCAAATTTGACCCCACATTAGTTCCGTCTTCTAATTAGTTGCGTAAAGTTTTTAATCTACTGACACGTTACTACCAAAAATGTCCGATTATCACAAACTGTCACGCAATACTCTATTGAATTAGTACAACACGAACATTCAAATTTGTATGAAAATAATTTTAGCTGTTTTCGAGACCAGTATCCAAGTCTTTGTTGTTTTGTAAATGTTTTTTCATGTATTTGTAATGTTAATAAGCCAGTGAAAAGTATGCAACCGGGAAAAAGGAAATGTAATGAAATTTCTTTTTTCCACAAACATCTCAGCTAAAATGTCTGACTCTTTCTTCTCTTAAAGAATTCTAGGTACGTTAAAGTCACGAATGTGTAAGTAGCTCTCCGAAAATAATTCAGCTTAATCTCCTTTCCTGTCTCTACGTTTTCTAGGGCCGTTAGGGCACCAGACATCATTTGACAAGCCTTCTCCACTTCTCTTGTCTTTTGCAAAGATTGGGGTCTCTTCCGGGGACAGACCGGCCTGTCCATTCCTTAATGTTCACCTCCCATTGTTTTCCTTGTCTGCCTCTCCTTCTTTTTTCCTGGTACTGTCCCCTGCAGGAAAGTTTTTGCGAGCTCTTAGGATCTCGTTACATGAAAGTACAGACTTAACTTTCCTTTTTTATTATTATGAAAAATACTGCATGGGGTCAAGTCAATATTGTGATTATGTTTCATAGTTTCACATCTGTAATTTGGTATTTGTATCTAAAAATAATCAAACACGAGAAAGTGGTGCGGCTGGAATCAGATTTAAGTTGTGTTTATTTTTAATTCGATGTAATTCTAAACTTTTTTTTTTTTTATTTTGGCCCAACGCCTCGAACAGAATGTTTTCAGATCCACTGCAACTAATGCTTTTAAATCTATACAAAAGTAAAGATACACTTCTTTGATATTGTAAATTAGTTTTAAAAAAAAAGAAATAATATGGAGGAGGGTGGGGCAGGGGGTCACAGTTTTCTGGGTCTTGAAGCGCATAAAAAGTTGTACATTTTAATCAGCATTCACGTAGATAGAAAGCTCTAGATTTATATAGTTTCAGAAGTCAATGCCCACATTTGAGCTTGGTGTATATTGTGTGCGGGTGTTTCATAAACTGTTCCTCCCTCCTTGCCTTCCTCTCTCTCCCTCTCCCTATTCTCTCTCCCTCCTCTCTCTCTCCCTCTTTCCTCTCTATTTATGTTTCCTGTAGGCCTATATCGAGCGAGATTTTTTTTTTATGTAAGCCTAACTGTATGTGCATATGAAACTGTATCTCTGGTCTGTCACGCTAGAAAGGACGACATGCTGTTCAACTAGCATGTTAGGAAGAAAAAAAAAATCAAAACCTTTATTCACCTTGACCCTGCTAAGAGACTTTGCGAGAGCCCAGGAATAACTCTGGCTACAAAAAGGTCCATTAACCTGATTTTTCATTTCCTTTATTACATAGGGCCGTTTTGAAATGGTTTTGCATAGCTAACAGTGGGTCTTAAACTGTGAATGGATACTGGTTCTATGTACTGTGATTGTGAACGGGTTTGTATGTCTCACACGTTTTCTTTATGCTGCTGTTCAAACTAGATCCTTGTGGTTCTAAAAGTATGCACTTGTTATATTAATCTTATCTAACCGTATGCACTTGTTATAATAATCCTATGTAATCTTATGCACTTGTTATAATAATCTGATCTAATCTTATAAGTTACTGCCGTTCTCTCAAATAAAAGGATACTTATATCATAAGCGTATCTATTTTGTCAATATAGTCATGCATGCTGGTCATTACTTCATTGAGCCGGGGAGGGTCAGCGAGTGAATGGTTTATTGGGACTTGTTTCAGGCGTGCGATGGCTTCGGCGCTAATGCTTGATGGACAGTTAAGGACGGTACTGAAGTGTTCAGCCCAGCGAACAAGTTTTTCCTCCTTGTCTGTGAGAAGTTTTGTTTCCGTCAGCACTGAATATGGGGGATGAGCCATTTTGCTGAGGGCCATAAAAGCTTTAAAGCTTTGCATTTTTACTGTCAGCGTAGGACTGATTTTTTTCTGCCTTTTTGTTAAATCATGACTCCTTAATGAGTCTCAGATTCCGCTGGAGCTCTCCTTTGGCATTAGTGTAGCGTTCTCTGCTTGGGAGGCAAGATGGATTACACAGAAGGGCTCATTCAAGGAGTGTAATATTGACATTCACGGCTGGGAAGCGCTATCTCTCGATCGCTTTTCATGGCGTGAAGCTGTGAGTCTCGGAGCAAGAAGAGTGGCCAGCATGAAAGCGCGCCGAGCCAACAAAAAGCTGAGAGATGAAGCAGGCCTATCTGCAACTGACTAAGGGTACCCATGCCACGTATGCGGCCGGCTTTTTAAAGCGAGGATATCACGTGAGGGAGCCTTACAAGCATGCTAAAGGGTGACTCTGCTTAGTAATTGGGTTTTCTGGCTGATTCAGGCAACCTGTTCCATGCTCTAATGGCACAAAGGAGGAGGGATCATTTGTACGAGGTTCGTCCCAGCTTAATGCATAAGAAACTCATATTATTCTGTATTATTCTTTTGTGTATTACTACTTTAATGCTTATAGCATGCTCAGAGCGCTTTGGTACAATCTCATTTGTGGACCAGCGGGGGAGAGGGGGTATCTAGGAGTTGGTTTTCCGTGCTGCCTTTGGGCGCTCAGTAAACACTACTCTGCCCGAGTCTGGTGTCGAACCTCGAGCCCCCTTCTAGGTAGCCAAGACAAGCCAAGTTCAAGCACACTTAGCCTCTCGACCACGCTTCCCACTACCCTATGTGTATCCTAACTGTGTGTACTTATGGATGTATTGTTGTTGTTTTTTTTGTTCATAAATACTGTTTTAATGATGTGTTTGTGGTAACTGTACCTTGAATTGGTTCAAATATCGTGTTGCGCACTGTTCTAAAGCAAAACAATGGTGTCTTTTTCCCAGGGGTTCTAATACAGTGCACTGGCTAACATGAAACACAATGTTTCCAATGCCCCTACAATGTTTTTTGGTTGCATTGGTTTTTATAATGTTTGGCAGTATTTTATTTTAAAAACTCCACTTAAAATGTCTTATGTCTAGTATAAGTAGATACTCTACCAAAACGTAAAAACTGAGATAATATAGCGTAGAGAGACATCATATGAGCCTCTGAAACGGATCATTCCCGTGGTTCTTAGATAAAGGAATCACAGCCTTGCAGTCATATACTTCCTATTAGTTGAACTGAGAGCCTTCAATTCGAGAGCGGGCTACTATTCCGTAGGACACCCTTCACAATGTCAAAAGTATTGACCTCTAAGTCAAGTGTCCTTTATCAACCATTTGAGAACTGATTTTTTTTGTCTGCTGGTGTGTGTGTGTTATCCTGTTCACATGTTTTGCACTTATAACTAGGTCACCACGCTCTTGCAGATGTAATTGATTTTTTTTTTGTTCTTGCAGTGCAATGAACTTGGAGTGAAAAGGTCACCAGAAATGATCCGATCAGTTTTTGTATTCTTTTGAAGCCTTTCAGCTTTTTTTTACAACGTTGTTTTTCTTAGGACTAAATGTGCCTGACAGTTGGCAACACATTAAAACAACTATGCTGTTTCGCGTTGTTAAACTATACTTTTTTTGATGTCAAACTTGACTATATTCAGTATATTGCAAGACTGTAGGAATAAGGGTTAATTTATATATTTTCTTTAATCGCATAACGAAGAATTGCTCTTAGCGTGGCCAGGATATTTAAAAGTTGTTTACTTTGGTTTCTATGTTGGCATCATAAAGTTGTTCTTACGACTTTTCTTTAGCAGGTAACTTTAAGTGAATATATTTGTTGAAACACTAGCTAAATATTTTATTGAATGTAAATCTCGCATGTCACTAGAGTCTGGGTATTTATACTACACCTGCTACTTCGGTATCGAAGACAATTCAAAAGCCTATCCTTGATTACAAACTAATCTCAAGTAGATTAAACAAAATAGTAATGACGTAACCGACTTAGAGTTGTAGTCTTATTGTTGCTAAATTTATAACACTAGACGTTTTGAGAATTGATGAAGATGTCCTTTCCTAGTTACGCAGAATAAAGAATGGCTGCCTGGTCTTGTTGTATACGCTCTGGACTTTATATTCGCATGACAGAGTAAGTTACACTGCTTTTGTATGAACTCCAAGCAGACCCCCATCTACAAATAAGTCTATTGTATTTAAAATTCTATCACCAAATACTAAACTCGCTTAGTAAAACACATTCTACCACAATAACTACCAAATTCAGTCTTTTATTTTAAGTGGCATTCATCATATCATATATGATGTTCTGAAAAATGTATACGTCTGTCTCATTATAACTAATCTTGTATAAAGTTCTTTGATCAGCCTTGAATGTCATTCTCACAAAGCTTATATCAACAGACTCTGTCTGTCTGGTAAAAAGGTTTGTACTCTTATAAATTTCTCCCACACCCAATCTCGGATCAAGCTCAAATTTCGCACAATTATTTCTTTTTCCTGACAACACAAGTATACATTTAAAAAAATAGTTAATTAACTTTTGTTCACTAATTATTTTGTTTGGTATTGAACAAGGGAAAGAAATTTTACTTGACTGACGTGGTGGTATATGTTGTAGTGGTCCCCCTTATACTGTGTAGGTTGCAGATTTCAATTTTGAAGGTAACTTTTATTTTCAGAAGCAATTCGCTGGCACAACGGTTAGACTTGAGTCCTCAAGTTCGATTTCATGTCTTTCAACTTAAAAAAAAAATTAAATGTACTTAAAAAGCGATTACGGTAACATTCACAGAGATGTACCCTTCTTCCTCTTCCCCCCCCCCCCCCACCTTTTCCCAACTGGTCCAGACAATAGATAGCGTACTGAAAAAGCTAAAAGCATGAAATTGCGATTAAAAAAACAGCAATTGGTACAAATATTTCTAATCGCACAGATTTATTATTGTTTGTCAAGATCTATTACAAATTTATTTACAAGAATGATCCAAACCAATTAATACAACTACGCTTGATAAAACCTTTTTTTTTATATTTTTAAAAGTATGTTTTTATATTTTCTTGTTTTCCTTTTAAATTGTTTCTTATGAAGTGCATCTTTCATGCCTATAGCTTGCTCAGTGCACTATGGTCCAATCTCTTTTGAGGAGGAGTAAAGGGAGAATGTTTCCAAGCTGCCTATAGGCGCTCAACAAACACAACCCTGCATGAGTCGGGATTCTATTTCAAGCCCCCTTGATAGATGACCAAGCCGTAGCCAAAAGGTTTCGGCCTCTCAGACACACATCCCACACTTCAGTTGTTGAGAACCGTTGTCCTGGATACCCTTATTGTTATCTAATCATTTTCAGTGTGACCCTTTTGAACATATACAAACAATAGCAATACTTTACTTTAAATCACGTGATCCATTATGTTTTTTTAATGGTCGGCCATGTGTAAGACTTATTTTTAAACAGGTCTCGGCGCCCCAGGCAACTAAAACTGTCACGGTCAAGTAATAATGATGAATGACTGGTTCTATTGACGACTGTAATCTGTATATTTATAACATGTATAAAAGACATGTTCGGCTGAGTGGTATAAACCACAATCGGCTTACTAACAAGAGGGCTTGAGTTGAAATCCTCATTTGAGTTAAGCTATGCTTGCTGAGCAGCACCCCATCACCCATTGGTCAATTAAAAAAAAAATGTTTCACTTTAGAAAAGAATAGCCGTTGCATCAGAATTTTGAATGATCTAAAATATCATGATGTCCGATTTTCATTTTGTTTTCTAGATCTAAACGTGACGGACAGACAGACAGACCACACAAAATTAATAGCGTCTATTCCCACTTCAGGGGCCTCTAAAAATGATTGAAATATGTGCTATGCAAGAGGGAATCTGAAAATAATTATGAAATGTGAAATTTTCTATCGAAAAACTAAAAAAACATAAGAAAAAAGAACCCTATCTGAAGCCGTCTCCCCACACAGTGTCCTAAGTGCTCATTAGAATTGGGTTAAAGTGAAATACGTTTCATAAAGCAAGCAAAGTGAAGTCAGGACCATTGTTATGGAGCGTGTGTGTGTGTGTGTGTATTCAGCGATTGGTTGTGAATGATGCAACATTGGTGGCATTGTCGTCACTTGGTCTTAGTTAGGGCAGACGACTCCAGAACGTTATACTAAAAGGTTGTGTTATTGTTGTGAGTTGACTTTGTTATAGAATATTATCACTAAAGTCTACTACAGTTATCTCATTTTAACTTGATATAGATCTAGTTATATTATAAATAAAGTGTTACATAATCTATTCACAAAAGAAAACTATTCAAGTTTCCATAAGTTTCATTATTTAAGATACATTACGCTTACAACGGTTTAGTGTTGTAAAGGAACCACGGTAACAATAACGTATTCTTCCTACCATTCCATACTCCGTTCTCTATACTCCTATAGCATTCTTCATTTATTTTGCATGTCAATGTATCTGGGTGTTTCTAGTATATAGAAGTGAAAGCGCCAATTTGCCTTTTAAAAAGCATGTTTCTCTTTCTGAGGAAAGTCTCTTTCCCGGCATTCTTTTTACAATGCTTATATTATCTCAGTCTGTATCTTTCCAGTGTACAATTTTTCCCTATCGAAGTTTTCGACCAGATCTACTCATTTAATCTTTGCGTACAAGATCACGCCCGATGACACATGAATCTTTAAAAATATAATTTAATTAGTTAATTTTTGCTTACATTAAATATTAGGAAATTGGTTTTAGTCGTAATATACTCATTTTGTTTTTATGTAGAAACTGTAATAGGCTAAGGAGAAAGAATTAAGAGACTTCAATTGGAAAGATAGCTAGAACGGAATACAATATCATGTCAATGTGATGATTATAACATATTATTCAATTATTAAGAAAACTTTGTAATGGATTTTGTAATTCATTGCTTTGATTACCATTTTATGATACAATAATTCATTATACAAAGATACATCTACATTTAATGCCCCACTACATGCATGTACAAACGTAGAATTCATATAAAGTTTTTGTAAAAACTAACACTACAAAGGCTGGATAAAAAGTAAAATGTTTAAAAAAAATATGTTGTAAATAATTAATAATTATAATAATCTTTATTATCACTGAGGAAATTTGTTTTACAATTTTGTGTTGGGTTTGAATTTCACTTTAACCCCTACTGAACCCAACAAACGCTTTGATTATTTAGTCATTAATCACACATCTGTTGTGTTTATTTTTGTTTGTTTAGTGCGTTTTAATATATTATTATTTACTATTTATTAGTATCGTTCAATGGGATTCCTGCGGCGCTATCAGAGGTCATATGTTTTATTAGGAAAGGTGCTAAATGTGCATTGGCGTAGCTAGGGTGAAGGAGGGGGTGGGGGTCCTAATTTGAAATTTTTGCTTACATATTAAATATTATGCCACTGTCATGTAATCTAGCGATTCGCGTGGAGTCAAAACTACTAGACAGAATTGATCTATATTCTAGATGATGTTTTAGATTACTTTGCTGCACAGAAAACACGACGTGAGGCGATATGAATTGAGATGTGTCACTTGTGCATTTTCTTGCCAATAAACAACGGTAGTATTAATTAAAAGTGTCTTAGTGATTATTCTTTGTTAATTTTACTTATATTGTACTTAAATACTGTACCAAGTGGGATTATCTCATAACATGATGTCGAATATCAGAATTCAGGGGCCAATCAAATGGTCAAGCCTTCGGGCCCCCAAATCCCTAGCAACGCCTTATGTTAAATCACAGAAAGTTAAATCATAAAAACTTGAATTGTTAAATAATAAATTAAAGGAAGTGTTCAATTATAAGAAGTGTTAAATCTTAAAAAAAAAAACAAAAAAAAACAGAAAGTGCTAAATCATAATTCCTAGGAAACGTTAAATAAAAAAAAGTGTTCAATCATTAATCTCAGTGGGTATTCATCACATCAAGTGTTTTATAATAATTCAATGGAACTATCTAATTACTGGAGCTATTCTGTTAAATCACAGGTAGTGTTAAAATATAATTAGGTTACCATTTACTAGTGTTTATTAATACTCTAAGACTAGCCTCTCTAGCCCCGAAGCAAATATTTAGTCACAATTCGAAAACATGTAAAATCCTATTTTAAACTACCTTGTGCATGACTATTCGCAAGTTTATTGTATAAAATTTCTTCAAATGCCGTGAGATGCATGTGGATTTTTTTTTGGTGTGTGTGTGGGGTGGAATCTAGAAATCTACACTCATCTGTGGTCTGTATTCATATATGTACATCCTGACGTCTGCATGTAGCAAAAGTTGCTTCCTCCTTCTCGATTTCTCAGTAACTTACCTATGGTTTTCGTTGAATTAAAAAATCGTACATTTCTTTCTGTAACGCTCTGTGTTGAATTTACAGCATCTTTTCTGTAATAAACTTATAAAACAAATTACGATCTTAAAATGTCACGTACACTGACGGGGATTCTCAAATACTTTACGAAAACAAATACTTTTTTATGCCCTGTTGGTGAACACGTATTTAAATTGTCGTTTTAAAACTACGTAAAAGATAGATATTTTACTTCCCCACCGCCGCCTCATTCCTTATCACGCGAACAAAAAATGAGAAAAATAAGTATCAATCTCTAACAGAAAATGTGTGTCTGTATCTTAAAATTCATTTGAGATCCGTTGCTTCGTTGATGTTGTTTGGTATAGATTGTTAGCTTAAATTTCGGCCACTATGTTCGTCGGAGTAGTTATAACAAATGAACATCGACTTGATGTCGCCTTGTTCTTCGAGCTTCGTAGACGTGCTTTTACACACACACACACACACTTATATTTAGGATACATATATACACACACACAAATCCTTTAGTTTACGGCGGAGTCTCTTTAAAAAAAAAACGCCAACTGAAAAGCAAACATAGAAAAAGAAGGCACTGAAAAGTGTTTCTCTTTATTTGCATGGTTCTTGCTCTTAGCATCTGGAGATATTGACGCCCTTTTCCTTTAATACAGACAGTGGTATCAAGGAAAGGGGGGATTGGGTCAAAGTGACCTTAGCTACCAAAAAATTAAGTGTTCCTGACACCGTTTCTGTATATATTTAAAAAATCAAACATTTTCTCTGTATGCATGGTGACGTATTACTTGGTATACGATGATATTGGGTTGAAATCCACATTCCAGTAGCTTATACGTAAAGAGGCATTTCTTTAATCTCAATCTTTACCAGACCAATCGTCACAGAAGGCCTAGACACTGACTGACCTGTGACGTGGCAACGAGCTAATTGGTCTTCACTTTCCACTGGTTGTGACGCTGTACCGACAGCCTCAATAAACTAATTCAAACTTTGAATGTGTTTTATGTGTGTGTACTTGAGAGAGAGAGATAGATAGATAGATAGATAGATAGATAGATAGATAGAAAGATAGATAGATAGATAGATAGATAGATAGATAGATAGATAGATAGATAGAGAGAGAGAGAGAGAGAGAGAGAGAGATTATCTTACAGCTGCATTAGGGCGTAACGATATCTTAGTTGGCAATATGAACTTTAAAAAATTCATGCTCTGATTCACTCATGGGATGGGGGGGATAATAAAGGTTGGCTTGTAGGACAAAGACACTATACAGAATTATTCAGATATTCATAATACCATCTTTATTTTATTTTCTATAACGGTGATGCCCTAATTACGGCCCGAGAGCCCTGTCTGGAACGTGACATGCATAATAAAACAGACATTTGGTTCCGATGGACTCGACATGTAGCAATGATGTGTCTCGAGACACGCTTTCCGTAAATGTCTAAGGCCCCCAAGGCTGAAGAAGGATGAGCCCCACTGTCTTAGAACACAGTAGAAACATTTCAGCTCTCAGGCTGTTGCAGTAGCGTGTCATGTTTGTTTTTTTTAATCTGATGACCCAACGTCTAATTAAAGAAGTAACACAATTTATCCCGACGAAAGAAAATATATTGATTCTCCAAGAAGCATCATAAAAAAATACATATTAGGTGAGGGGCGTGTTGATTAAGTCGTAATGCACTTGGCTTCTGAACCGAGGGGTTCCAAGTTCGATTCTCGCTAAAGACTGAGATTTTGAACATGGGGATATTTTTCTGGCGCTCTTGAGTCCATCTAACCCTAATAGGTACCCAATTTTAGTAGGGGAAAGGGTACTTGGTCGTTGAGCAGGCCACATGACAACCTTTTTAGCCTTGGTCATAGAAGCATATGACCTTTACATTATCTGCCCTATAGATATTAAGGTCTAAAATGGGTATTTAATTTTTGTAAAAATATATTAAGCAGCCATACACATCAATATTCAATTTTAAAAATGCATTCACAATAGTAGATTTAACGTGAAGCTTAAAACTTATAGACTTACCAGTGTGTATTGTTTCAGAGCCTGGAACAAGTAAGTCAGCTCTTAAGTATTTGTTTTAAAACTGACAAATTAAATAATGTATATTTTTAACAGAAAAAAAAAATTCCTTTCAAACTGTTACATTTCTGTGTTGAAACTCGAAACTCCAAGAGCAAAAGCATGAATAAGCTTCCTGTGTACACTTCTCTTAGGACAATGACGCGACCATCACGACACTGCTCGCCATGATGGCTTATTAATTACAATATTTAAAGCATGCTATACACGTTGGTTATTGAGGTACCAAAAGATGCACACGGTAGTCAATATGTTACCAAATTTAACACAAACAGACTAATTAATTAGATTCTGTTCTATTTTTTAAATTTAGATGGCCCAAATGAACGCTTGGATTACACTTAAAGTAGATATAGCAGATGAAATAGGCCAGGGGTGTCCACACAGTGTTTAGAATAGCGGTCACGGGTTTTTCTGTGACGACGTAACCTTTTTTTAAAGTGTCGCAATTTTTTTGCGAGTGCTCTCTTTAAAATTTTCTACCTGTGTCTGTAGACTTTCTTTCCCCATTTACCGACCTTATCGATTTAAATAAAATATAAATTAGCCTACGCCCCTGCTTGCGGCTTATCTTTTTTTGTTACGTCGCTTACGTAAGCCTTCTTATTTAATGTACTTCTGCTACTCCCGCCACAGTGTTAAGTTAATTTCACAACAAATACCTGTTTCTTACCAGGTGTCAACCGAGCAATGTTTTACCGTCTGAGTGAACTTGACCTTTAGTAACCATGAAAAACTTCAGGAGTATAATTCAGACTATTTCAAGGCAGCCAGCACGCCAGGCGTTCGCCGTGGGCGGAGTGGCCACCAATCAGGAGCAAGCCAAGTCGTTTGAAGAGGTGCCAGGTCCAAAAGGAATCCATCTATGGCCGGTTCTCGGACCTATTCTAATGTACAAACCATTCAGTAAGTTGTTTTTTTTTTAATCAGATTTATTACAATAATATTAGACTTATTAAGTCAAAATTTTGCCGGAACCAGGCAAAATAAGAACCAATGGGGCAGTGTATCGTACGCCACTGCGCTATTATCGATTGTTCCGGCCTTTTTTAGCCACCACCATGTTCTGTCCGGTTCTAACAAAACACGAATCAATTCTAAACTAATTATTGGTAATTAATTATTTTGTTTGATATCGAATAACGGAAAAAACTTCTGCCTTATTGAGAAATATAGTAGTAAGAGCGGTGTTTTTCCCTTAGATGAGCCTTTCCTTTGAAAGGATTTTTTTTTATTTTGCATGTTTATATTGCTATGAACAGCAATCACTTAATAAATGAACAAAAGCATATATAAAAAAAAAATAAAGCGTAAAGTACTTGTTTTAAATATAAAAAATTGCAACGTAAAAGGGGGGATGGGGGTTGTTTGGTTGAATGTTAAAAGACGTTAAAGTTCACGTTTGGTCAATAAAAAAAAAACTCCAACAGACGATGCAGTGCAGTGATTAGCACTTGAATATTTTTTTTTAAATTTCAATATGATTGATGTGGAAAAAATCCTAACCCTTGGGCGGTGGTCTATATCTGCTATTGGCTTAAAAGATTTCTTCGGGATGAGTTTAATCTTGCCAATTGATGTTGTCAATCTTCTAACTGTAGGACGTGTCAACATTAGTCCTTCGAGGTCAAACACGTGGATACTATATATAGCCTGGCTGAGATAATGTTGTGTCTGTTTTCGGAAGGCAATCTTAGAACTAGTCTATACCTAGATAACGCAGTACATACACCAATTAGCACACATTAAAAAAAATTATCCCTTTCAGACCTTGTGGCCTATAGGGTAGATGATGTAAAGGTAATCTGTTTTTGTTTTTATGGCCTACGGTTAACGAGGGTGTCATGTGACAAGCACAACGACCAACCGCCTTTACTTTTCCCCAACTTATGTCAGGTACCCATTAGAGCTGGGTGGAATCAGAGGTGCCCAATGATTCCGAAATTGAAAATCCCAATGTTTACACAGGATTCGAACCCAGGACCCCCGGTTCGAAAGCCAAGCGCTTTACCGATCAGCCTCCGCGCCTCCATCACACATTTAAAAATAATAATTATAAAACTTGTCGATATGTTACAATAAAACACATGAGATAAAGTCCGTAAATTGTTGAAACTTTGGCTAGACAAGTATCCACTGAGAAAGATTTTCCTGAGCAAAGTTAAGGCAGAAACTCTTCCCCCGTCTTGTCGATACCTTTTTTTTTCACACCAAGTGTTAAGTTGTCATTCTTTGGTCGTTTTCCCCCTGGACATAAGTGGTCAAATTGCAGCATATTCAGGGTTCTTCTTCTTCTCGTAGCCAGCTTTTTGCTGCTGAGCTGTGAGCTCTTTTGCAGACTGTGCCAAGGAAAAATAGTGTGCTGTTTTCTTCAGTTGTTCAGCACTGCCGTACAAGATGCTGGTTATGTTGGGCTGTAGTGGAAGTAGGGTCTGCCTAAGGTAGATTAGGAAGAGCCATTCAAAGAAGATATGGTTTATGGTTTCATAACGGTGGGCGCAGTGTCTACAAAGGGAGAGTTGTGTGGAATTTATTTTGTTCAGATGGTAATATTCTGGGCAATTTCCTTCTTTATATGACCGCTAAAATCAGTGTGTGTGTATATACACATGTGTGTGTGAGGTTGGGGATGTGGCTGTCACTCCAGATTTAAGTAATCAGAAGACAGCCCAACTCCATGACTGCGATAGCAGGTTTTTCTTTAATCAGCATACGAAGCTGAACCGGTATTTTCTACCATAGTAACGGAGAAACTCACTGGGTCCAGATTCTGCTCGGTTGTTATCCTATCCGCTACCAGAGCGTCTCTATGAGAGCTGAAATCAATCACTAATGACAAATGCGGTAACACATATTGCTTTATTTACCCTGATGAACCAAAAGAAGAAAAAAACATTAAAAATACTTTAAAAACGACAATATCTCGTGTATACAACTCACAGAGCGAGTTATTTTCTCTTGATAATTAATGATTGTTATGATTTAAATAAGGAACCTTTTTACCCCTTCTCCCTCCCTCCCTCTCTCCACAGAGAACGAGTCCTGGTTAATCGAATGTCTACATCTACTAGACTTTATAATATTCCAATGATAGGTTTTAGATCTAGACTTAGAAGACGACGCGCAACATTTTCCTAAATATTAATTTATTAAACTATTGACGGACGAAAGAACGGACGGACGGACAGACAGACATTCTACATAAAACTAATAGCGTCTTTTCCCCTTTCGGGGGCTGCTAATAATCACCAAAGTCTGAATTCTCGCTTCCTGAATTGGTGAATAAACATCAAAATACGTACATGCATCTGACGGTGTCAAAA
Organism: Biomphalaria glabrata; assembly: GCF_947242115.1. NCBI lineage: Eukaryota > Metazoa > Mollusca > Gastropoda > Planorbidae > Biomphalaria > Biomphalaria glabrata. The sequence goes on from NC_074718.1 coordinate 10,635,581, forward strand.
TCACATGTTCGATACCCGGCTTGAACAAAATATTTAATAATATTTTAAGTAGTATAATGGTAGTATTGTCTTTAAAAAAAAAGTATTTTTAATGTTTTTCATGTTGATTTTTGTGATTCTTGTGTAGTTAGGTACAAAAAAATAATTGTGCTAAATTTCTGCTTAATTTGAGATTTGGTGTGGGAGAAATAAGGTTTTCAAACTTTTTGCCAGACAGAGTGAATTGATATAAAGCTTTGTTAAAAAAAATGTTCTTGTGTTGTTTTTTTAAAACACATATTTCTCACCTGTTATATTAAATCTTTCAACACCTGAACAGGATGTTTGCGACTTTCAGAAAGGTAATGACATAAGGTGTTAAAGTGCATTAGTTAGGTAACCTTCCTATTTTCTTTTTATCCCTAGAAGAACAATGGATTTTTGAGTTTGTTTTAATGACATTTTAAAATGTGTGACGTCAGTCTACAATTTTGATGGGAGAAAAAAGAATTTTAAAAATTTGTTAAGCCCCCCACCATATTTTGTGTACCAACGCGTATGTTACGACAGCATCACTGCTAAAAGAACCTGAGTCTCTGAGCATCATCGTGAAACTGGATGATTATGACCCGCGGCCTGAGGGCCTTAGTTTAAGGATTACTGATCTACTGGATTGAAACTAGAATTATATAAAACATGGAGAATTTTCCTTCACATTTTTAAATTTTGCCACAAAATAAAAGTATAGTGGGAAAATTGGTTTTCCCGTTCAGCAGACATATTCATATCAAATAGAAAATACTGTGTAAACGGGTTTACCCGATTTGTTAACAAAGTTTCGTTCTTTAATAGATTTACAAGTAGGTACTTTTTGTTTATTGTTAGGGCCCTCCGGTTGAAGAAGAAACATTAAACATACTCCACGTTCTCCGCCATGATCTAACTAAAGAACATTTATGCCAATTTTTATTAAGATTGGATAAACGGTTTTGATTTTTATTCGGGACATTCATACATACATACGAACATAAATAACAACATACATACATACATACATACATACATACATACATACATACATACACACACATACATACATACATACCAAACATACATAACAACATACATAACAGCATGCATACATGCTTACTTTCATACATACATACATACATACATACATACATACATACATACATACATACATACATACAAACAAACATACATACATACATACATACATACAAACAAACATACATACATACATACATACATACAAACATACATACATACACACATACTCCTGACTTACAATAATATATATTAGATGTGGACATGAGTAGGGAGGTCCGGAAAGAGGCTCTGCACCGGCTGGATATGACCCGCGGTCAGTAGTAATCTCATCTCTGAGTACCAGGAGAAATCAGAATATGCATAATAACTCAGAACTTTAAGACATATAAACAGTTTCTGTTACAAGCAATTAAGAGAGTGTTTAGTGACCAGCACAACGACCTGTTAAAGCCAGGCTTATTCTTATTCCTTATCCTGGGATGATCCAAGGCCTGCATCTTGAGGTCACGTCACTGTAGGCACTTATGGTGACTTTTTAATTTAATTTTATTATTTATTTTTGAAATATTCGTTGGACTTAAGGGAAGTGCTGTATTTACCTATAGGCAATGCAAGATATAGCTTAGCACCCCACCCCCATTTCCACTTATTTTCAATCGCTTTGAAGAAAAAGCAACGGAGGAATCTCCTTATGTTTATTACAATGGCCCCATATCCCAAACAGCTTAGGGCCTTTTAAGTTCTAAATCCGGTACTACTTAGTGACTCGATCCTATAAAGTCAAGGTTATGTCTATAAAACCGCACTCCTTACTCAGAGTTGAAACAAGTTTCTTTATAAGCAGAGAGCACACTGAATTGTAAGCAGAGCCAAATATCAAATTTTGACACACCTCGGTGATAAGTTTTGGCATGAATTTAAGATTTAATAACCTTGCTAATGACCTGTCTTGTCTGTCTCTGGCAATATTTTAAATTTAGCAGACTTGATGTCTCTCTCTCTATTTGGTCCGTTTTGAATAAAAAAAAAATTCCGAACGTTTATATGTGGTAATTTGTATTATAAAATAGGTGTGACATGAACAAACTAAACTGAATTTATGCTTCGTATGTACATTTGTGTCACATACAACGAGATGAAGCAATGAAGGTTTCTTTTCTTTCGTGAGTAGTCTCTCAAAATGCAATTTTTATTTATTTGCTATGTTTACGATTCCGAAGATTAAGAATGAGTACAGTGTTTCACATGACTACGCAAACCCAGTTGCGACTTGCATATTTTGCCGAAACTCAAGCAGACCTAGCCGTTGTCCGCAGGCGGTCTATTTAAATTTTCTTTCCGTCTTCTGCGATTGTCTTAAAAATATACTAGATGTATTTGACCAGCGGTCTGCGGGCCTTAGTTTGGGTCATATTCTACTGGATTGAATTTGGATCTGTCAAACTTGGAGAATGTTCTTTTCTCATTTCTTTTTATTTTGCCTTGAAAATAAAAGTAGAGAGTGAAAGTAGGTTTACCCGTTCAGCGGAAATATCTTGTGTACACTATCTGTCTTAAGAGAGATACATGTACGTAGCACAGGTACCTTCACATGTAAACAACAGCACTGTTTATTTATTTATTTATTTTCCACAGCTAAATTTACATCAGAAAACAATCAGCTCCTGTTCGACTCACTCATTGACAAGTACGGCCCTGTAGTTAAATTGCGGCTCTCGGAGCTTTCAGTTCTAATCAGTGATCCGAAAGACATCGAGCGGGTGTTCCAGAATGAAGGTCAATACCCAACCAACCCGAGCATGTCTATTCTGAAAACTTACGAAGCCAGAAACGGGCTGAAACCTTCTCTATCATCAAGGTAAGTTAATTTTAGCTCACTTTTTAAAAAATGTACACAATACTTTCCATAATCTTTTTTATTCACAGTGTTTTTATATTAGCTATTTTTTTTTAAATTATCTGTCACTGTTTTTAGTGTTCACATTATGTGTTTAATGTCCTCAACATACTTTTAAGTTTTCACAACTTTTCATAATGACCACAAGACGTAGTGTCCACAAGACCTAGTATGCCAGAGACTTAGTTTCCATAAGACTAAGAGTCGATGAGATTTAGTGTCCATAAGATTTAGTGTCCTAAGACTAAGTGTCCATTGGCCTCCTTCAGTCTTAGAACGACTATGGTTCATCTCGAACACTTCCTCTTGTGGCTGTGGAGCCCTATTTTGGAGAGACACTCCTGTCCACAAATATCGCAGGTAAATGTGGCTTTTGCTTCGGTGGTAGAGGAGCTGGCTATTTTTCGCATTGTCCGTTTTTCTTCCAGGGCTGAGGCCCATGTTCTTTCGCTATCCATAACTTTCTTGGTCACTGTCTCTCTCCATCTGATGCGGTCTAGAGCTATGTCTTCCTAATGGTCAGTATTGATGTTCACTGATTTGAGGTCCCGTTTTATTACATCTATGTAACTAAGTGTCCATAAGACTAAAAATACACATAAGACTTAGTGTCCATAAGACTTATTGTCTATGAGACTTATTGTCCATAAGATTTAGTGTCCATAAGACTAAATACCCATAAGACTTAGTGTCCATAAGACTTATTGTCTATGACACTAATTGTCTCTGAGACTTATTGTCCATAAGACTTAGTATCCATAAGACTTAGTGTCCGCAAGACTTAGTGTCCGCAAGACTAAGTGTTCATAAGACTTAGTGTCCTCATGTGTTAAGATTTTTGTTTGTGTTTTTCTTTATTCCTTATCGATGTATTATGGCACAGTCACATGACTTTCCCATTGTTGACCGTAAAATAGAATTAATCCTACCGACCAGCACATTCTAAATGGCTACTTATCAAAATAAATGTATCTTTAGGCTTCCGTTGAATCTGAAAGATATTGTGGTTACGTGTTGGATTTCTATTTCCATTTTGCATCTCTCTGAAAGCTGAAATGTTTAATTCTGGATGCAAAAGTGCACATTAAGTCCACCAGCTCTTATGTCATTTCTTGGGAAACAAGGCTATTGGTCGATTTACTAGCAACTATGCACCGTCGCTGACAGTTGGCTACAAAAACACAGTAACAATTTGCTTAATTTGAAGCGCCAAGAATAAAAGATTACTTTAAAAATTAGAGTCCGAATTACACTTTAACAAGAGAAATAGCTGAATATTATGGCCATTCTATGATGCACATGCTATATAACTGTAGTACATTAATGAAAACTGATAAGTACATTTGATTTAGGCAGAAATAAATTTCGACCTAGGCGCATGGGCGTAGCCAGGGGGGGGGGGTTCTTGGGGTTCAAACCCCCCCCCGAAATGAAATCCCCCCCCCAGTAGGGGGGGGGGGGACGGAATTAAGTGACTGATTTTTGCTTTCATTTTGTTTATTTTAGGTGAGATTTTAATACTAAATCATCACTTACCACAGCACAGCCGAAGCAGTTTTGAGTTAAAAACCCTCTACCAGGGGGTTTTGAGTTTAAATCCCCCTACCAGGGGGTTTTGAGATTTAAAAAACCCCTATCAGGGGGTTTTGAGATACAAATTCCTCTACCAGGGGGCTTTGAGTTTAAACCCCCCTACAGGGGGTTTTGAATTTTAAACCCCCTACCAGAGGTTTTTGCAGTTAAATCCCCCTCTTCTATAAAACAAAACAAAAAAAAAAAGGAAACAACAATCCCCAAATTCCAACAGCACAGTTCAGGAAGATTTTGATTTTAAAACCCCCTCCAAAATTTACGATAAAACACATCTTCAAAATAAAAAAAGCAAATTACACACTCAAAATTCTATGAGCGTAGCCAAAGGGGTTTTGAGTTTCAACCCCCCCCCCCTCCAGTTGGGGTTTGAAGCTAAAAAGTACCTCTTCAATATAAAAAAAAGCAAATTACACACTATAAAATCTATGAGCGTAGCCAAAGGGGTTTTGAGTGTAAATCCCCCTCCTCCAGATGGCTTTTTCTTTAAAGTTTAAAACCCCTCCAGATGGTTTTGAGTTTAAAATTCCCCTACAGAGCGTTTAGAGTTGAAAACCTCTCTCTTCAATATTATTTTAAAGCAAACTACAGTCACCAAATTCTATGATCGTAGCTAAATGGGGTTTTGAATTAAAAACAAAACAAAAAAAAACTCCAGAGATTTCTTAGTTTAAAACCCCTCAACAGATGATTTGATGAAAAAACTTTCCTTTTCGATATAAAATCTAAAGCGAAATACAGGCATGTAATTCCAAGAGCGTAGTCAAGAAAGGTTACAAATTGCTACCAGTGGCTTGGGCTCCATTAATAAAGTGTGAATAGTCTTCTGCCGAAATTGAAAAACATTAAATGTGTCTCAACAAAGATGGTTAAGACAGATTTTAGGAGTCAGTCATAGAGATCGGGTCTAAATCAAAGAAATCATATGCCGAACTGGGAATCGAATCCTTAGTAAGGTTGTGACAGAGCTTCGCATGAGGTTTTGCGGGACATGTTCTCACACAAAATGAATTACGCAAAATAAGAGTTGCGGAAACAGCTTGCCGGAAAATGCGCCGAACGGCGCGTGAGGGTCTAAGTCAGTAAGAATAGCACATTAGGTTTTTAAAATAAAACTTTTTAATAGCAAGATAATGCACTTTAGATACCTCAGAATATGCATTTTGTTGGCTTTCATACCAGAAATAGTGCCCGGCGGCGGGTCTTCGCCCCGCGCTGGGGGAGCGCTGCGAACTCCCCCAGACCCTCTTGCTAGCAAGGGCGGGGAGTCTACAATGAACAATAAACGTCTTCCGAAAGGGTCAGATGTAATAAAGATTAATTATGTACACACACACAATCACACACATATATATATATATATATATAATTTTTTTTCCGCGGGGGGGGGGGGGGGGGAATCCCCCCCCCCAAAACCCTCCCCGAAAAAAAATCCTGGCTACGCCCATGCCTAGGCGAGTTCAAACTATTGGGTTTCCACACTATTCTAATTGGATGTCATTTGTATTATAGACACTAGATTCAATTGAGTCAAATAAATTACCTATTTAATTATCATTGATATAAATATAACTGAACATAAACTGTGCTTTCATTGTGTCTCTCTGTCAGTAACGGCGAACAATGGCAGAGGTTACGTAGTCCTGTGAACAGACGACTGATGAGACCGAACTCTGCGACCTATTATTTAGAGTCACACAACAATGTGGCAGACGACTTTGTCCAGTTACTCATTAGTCAGGAGTGGAAAGCAGAAGATCAAATCGACTTGCTGTTTAGATTCGCTGCCGAAAGTAAGGACATCAATTTTTTTTTTTCGCTTTATATCAAATTTTGATAATACGGTCGTTATAGTAATAATAATAATAATAATAATAATTAAGAGACTACGATCAATTTTGTTTCCCTTTAACGAAACTCGACCCTGGCAGCGCCAGAGAATGAACACTCGTTCGTTTCTAACATAATAATAGTAATAATAATAATAAATGTTCAGTCCTATCGGAATCCGCCTACCTAGGCCGCCATAACCAAGTTGCAAAGCTAATACACCAGCACTTGACTTTGACACATAATTTAATCGGTAAGGATACTCCTTATTAAAAATACTCACCACAAGAGGTTCCTGAGTCTACTGATCATTCCCTGTTATGGGACAGGCCTATCTTGACCGACAAAACGGTAGATTTTAATCGCCCAGATCTGCTTCTCAAAAGAAAAAGCCGCTACCATTATTGACATCGCCGTACCACTGTCTCATAATTTACGAAAAACTGAGATAGAAAAACGAAGAAAATATGGGATCCTAGGCTTGGAAATTAAGCGTTTATGGAAGTTATCTAAAACAACACTATACCCCATTGTTGTATCAACCAAGGGGATAATAACAACCGACCTCACAGATACCTTCAAGGCCCTTGGCATTCCTAGGAACATTCTCGTTGCCTGTCAGAGGGCTGTACTACTGCAGACCTGCCACATCACCAGAAGATTCCTCGGTGGAAACTGTTAAAGGGACTACAGTGAATTTTGTTTCCCTTTAACAAAACTCGACCCTGGCTGCGCCAGAGAATGAATACTCGTTCTTTTCTTACATAATAAAAATAATAATGACAACTGACCCCGCCGACAGATTTGAAGCCCTAAACATTCCTAAGAGGATCATTATTACCTGTCAAAGGGCAGCACATCATCAGAAAATTTTTCTTCTTCTATTAACTGTTATAGGGACTACAATGAATTTGTTTCGCTTTAACGAAGCTCAACCCTGGCAGTGGCAGAGAATGAAAATTAATTCATTCCTTTAATAGTAACATTTTTATTTGTTAATAAATATAATTTTTTTACAATTTTCATGGTAAATGTTTAGAATTTTCGTAAAGACTCAATCCTAGGAGTCTAGGGATACTACCTGGGATTGTGGTGATGGTGCTACGGGCTATCGTCGTAATAATGTTCATTTCGGAAAAAACGTCTGGAACCTGCACGTCACATGATTGAATGATTTAATGTTTTAAATACTTTTATACTTTTGTGACTCAAGAGCAAGTTACTAGGGAGTTTTATATTGTTGTGACTCAAGGGCAAGTTACTTGAGAGTTTTATACTGTTGTGACTCAAGGGCAAGTTACTTGAGAGTTTTATACTGTTGTGACTCAAGGGCAAGTTACTTGAGAGTTTTATACTGTTGTGACTCAAAGGCAAGTTACTTGAGAGTTTTATACTGTTGTGACTCAAGGGCAAGTTACTTGAGAGTTTTATACTGTTGTGACTCAAGGGCAAGCAAGATGGTGAGGTTGTTTACAGATCCAATGAAAACTTGCAGATAAAAACACAAAGTAGCCCACCTTCGACACAAAGATTTCGTCTCAGCTACTACCTCAACTCTTACACTTATCTTATAAAATGTTGACGTAGTTTAGGACTTAGCAATGACAACCAATGAACGAAGTCTAGAAAGCATATGATTAGAAATTATGAAATGATTCTTTATTTTATATCATTTTCTCCCCCCGATGTCCTAGATACAGGAGTCGTTGTTTTCAACACCAGACTTGGACTTTTGAATCTTGGCTCAAAGAACAAGGAAGAGGTTGAACTATTGCAGCAGACGAGAGAACTATTCAACGCCCTTCAGAAAACATTCAATGGGGAGTCCATCGCTCACTCGCTGTACAGAAACAAAACGTATCTGGAGTTTGAGAAAGCTTTTAATACTATTAAAAGGTACATCGGTTCTTGTCACATGATTATCTATGGAAATATATATATATATATATAGTTCGTCTATCGTGGTTCTATGATGACCACTTTGTCATCCAGGGGGGGCTGAGGGCTTTGCACTGGGGTTGTATGCCTCCTCATGTGGCTGGTGAGACCTATGTGAGTTCGGAATGTTCGGCCGCACACTGGGCAGGTTATTCCAGCTGAAGCTAGTGTATTTTGCTTTTCTTTTCTTCTCTGGCGTTTTTCTTCTGCCAGCGTTGTTCTTTTTTCCTCAGCAACCTGTGTGCCAGTTTTCCCAGCGCGACGCCATGATGCTCTGTCATGTGCCTGTGTCTCCCAGGTGCATTTAAACACACATTTACACTGAGACACGCACATATAGACAAACACATACATTTATACACTATTTCTCTCAAATTGTGATTAACTGACCAGTCTTTTGAAAGTTTCAAAGCAGCTTTGTTCTCCCTACGTCACGACCTGGTTTATCAAACCTGTGACTGAAGTATTATGTTCCACATTTACAGCTACATACAGAAACATTTGGACAAAGCGAAAGAAACAGTCGAGCAACGAAAGAAAGACAATCCAGAAGTCGACAGCGATGAACTCAACCTTCTGCTCTCCCTTGCTTCGGAAAAAAATTTGGATAAAGATGACATTCGAGGCATATTGGAAACATTTTACACAGGAGGGTCAGATTCTGTGAGTGATCTTTTTCTTTTTCTTCATAGGTCTGTATAGTGTAACCCAGTGATGCCCAACCTAATTCAACCCGGGGGCCATTTGAATTTCCGACACTCATGTCGCGGGCCACTTGACCAAAAAAGGTTAAAAAACAACAAATTGAAATTGACCTAAAACTATTTCATTAAAAACCCGTGGATCTAGTAATTACATTAATAATTTGGTATATTTGAAGTTTATCTTTAATCTATTTGTTTTCTACGTGTCTGGGAATGGCTTTAGTTCTCTACTTCAATTGTGAGCAACTTAGTTGTTAGCCTCGCCATTAATTCATTTTCTTGTCTCTTTTTGGTCAATATTCCCATGGATCCTCCACGTCATAATTGTTTTTTTGTTGCTGTTGCTGTATGATGTTTATTGAAACAGCCAGACTTTCTTTATAAAAAAAAAGGTTGGTTGGCTTATTACCATGTTCCACAATAAAGATCCGTTCAATGGTTCTGGTAGATTCTTAATTTCCTTTTCATAAAGGCACTAATGTTAAAACTCTTGGTACCAATTAATCAGAGGAAAAGTGAGGGCTCTAAAGTAGGTAAAGATACATTTTTCAAAATTTATATTTTTTTAAAGGGGTGGGAAGATGTCTACAATTTATACTGACGTTTCGGCGGGCCGAATGGAACCTCGTCACGGGCCGGATCTGGCCTGCGGGCCGTATTTTGGGCATCACTGATGTAACCGAACGATTTGATTACAATAAGGACATCTTCAATATTCACGTATATATATTTTTTAATTGAAATTAAAAAAAAAATTCTAATTTACTTAACCATATAGGAAAACTGTAAAAAAAAAAGGAACTACCATATATATATTTATACATACATGCCCACATGTGTTTTTATATATATATATATATATATATATATATATATATATATATATATATATATTTGTTTATAAAGGATAAATTTCGGGATGCGCTTGTCCTCCATCCGGTGAACATGTCCAAGCCAGCGCAGGCGGCGTTGTCTGAGGACTGTAAAAATACTGGGAATACCTGTTTGCGCAAGGATCTCAGTAATGCACACTCTTTCTTTCCAAGTGATTTTCAAGACCCTTCGGAGACATCGCAAATGGAATGAGTTCAGTTTTCTCGCTTTGCGTAGGTGGTCCATGATTCACTGCTATACAGTAGCGTACTCATAACGCATGTCTTGAAGACTTCTATTTTGGTCACTGTAGTGAGCTTCTGGTTTTCCCAAACTCTTGATTATTATTAATTCGTTGAATATTTTTAAACACACAGAAGGATATTCATCAGCATACATGTTGCGTTATGTTTGAGGAGAGGGGTGTCAATCAATGAATGAAACTGATTTCTCCAATTTCTCTCCACTACAGGTTGCCAAATCTATTCAGTGCCTGTTTTACAATCTAGCACACAACCCAACAAAACAAGATACACTGAGACAGGAAATAATTCGGGTATTGGGACACGACACATTGGTGACGGCTGAGGCTTTGTCCAAGATGCCTTACCTGAAGGCCTGTATAAAGGAATCATTCAGGTACGTCTAAATTTAGACATAGGACAATACTCATATAGAACTAATGTTCTAGTTGTATTAATATCATACGTTCTCAGAAAATATAATAGGCAGAAGCTATCTGGTTGATTGTTTCTGTGCTGGCTTTAAATGCCTAGCAAAATTAATACATTTTTGGTAAAATCAAAAATTTAAACAATCTTTCTCCTTTAGCGTTTTTACTGTAGCCCTTTTAGTAAGATAAGTCACTAGATCAAACATCTCACGCTTAGATAAGTCACTAGACCAAACATATTACGCTTAGACAAGTCACTAGACCAAACATCTTACGCTTAGACAAGTCACTAGACCAAACATTTTGCGCTTAGATAAGTCACTAGACCAAACACCCTACTCTAAGATAATTCACTAGACCAAACATATTACACTAAGATTAATCACTAGACCAAACATCCTACACTAAGATAGTTCATTAGACCAAACATCCTACTCTAAGATAAGTCACTAGACTAAACATATAACTCTGAAATAAGTCAATTGATCAAACACCCTACACTAAGATAAGTCACTAGACCAAAGATCCTACACTAAAATAAGTCACTAGACATCCTACCTAATACACGTCACTAGACCAAACATTCTACACTATGAAACTTCTGTTAGAATAATGCTATTTCTGACCACATTGTAATACATTAAGCTTACCTTTAAATGAAACGATTATAGAAGTCAACGTCCATCATTATGGTGATAGAGAATAAGATTGTGCTTATTTCAACCACAAACGAGGAGTTTCGTTTTGTGTTGAAGAATTAAAATTTAATTCAACACAAGATTATTATTACTAAGCTTATTTTAACTCTGTCTGTGTCTGTCTGGTAAACAGTTTGTAAACGTTATTTCTCTGACACCCAATCTCAGATCAAGCTGAAATTGTGCACAATTAATTCTTTTACCTGACAACACAAGAATCAATTTGAAAAAATAGCCAATTAGTAATTAACTATTGGTAATTTTTTTTTTTGCTTGGTATCTCGAATAAATGGAAAGAAATTTTACTTGACTGAAGTTGGGGTATAAAGCTGAATTAGTCCCATAGAAGGTCGCCACGTTGAAGTAAGCTTGTAACAAACAATAGATAACATTACAATCTTTATTATCATAGGCCCATCACTAGTAAAGTAGTCAATATGTCTGAGGAGGCTTAAGCCAGGATTTCAAACTCATATCGTTCTCCCCCCCCCCACCCCCATTTCTTGTTTTTTAAATAGATGCTTTTAAAAAGCGAATACGGTAAAAATATCCGCTTTGTTTTATTCCCTCCCGTCTCGGTAATTTCAAAACTGGTCCAGGTAATTGATAGGATCACACTGCATTCAGAAAGTTAAAAGTATCAAATAGCGTTAAACCAAAAAAAAAAAAAAGGTAAAAATATTTCTAATCTCACGAATTTATTGTTCTAGATCTATTACAAATATAATCGCATGACTGATCCAAACTAATTGATACTATTACACTTCGTATAAGCTTTGTTTTTTTAAGTATTTTTAAAAATGTTTTTCTTGTTTTTATTCATAAAATACTTGAATAAAGGGTTAAATCCAACATATTCTCAACTCTACATCTCTAATTCTCTCCCCTGACAGGCTTATCTTTCCTACAACGTTGGGGCCGACCAGGATACTAAACACAGAAGTCGTACTGAGTGGATACAGAATCCCTGCTGGGGTAATGGTTGTGTTTAGCTCACTTAAGAACATACATAGAGATCAAATATAATATATGCATACATCAGAATTGTACTTTTTTTTTTACTTTGTCAAGAATCTTATTCCAATGTAAATAGAGGATAAAACTTGTCTATTTTTTACCATCTTTCTAGAGCTGGCAAATGCATACCTACTCCAATGAGGCTAAGTCATTAAATAAAAACATCAAATCTATTTATGTAAATAAAGAAAAGTTAAATAACAATAAACAGTTTTATAAAGATAAAGTACTTACAAATTTTGAAATAAATAAACACCAAATGATTATACACATAGTAGATGATTTAAACACAGGACACTGATAGGACATTTGCCTTGGTTAAGGAGATTAAGATGGACTTTAATTAAAAAGCTTATTAGAACTCACTCTGTCTGACTGGTAAAAAGTTTGTACACGTTATTTCTACCACACCAAATGTCGGATCAAAATAAAATTTTGCACAATTATATCTTGCACCTGACAAAACAAGATTCAATTAAAAAAAAAAGATAGTTACTTAATTAACTATTGGTAGTTAATTTTTTTTATATCGAACAAGGGAAATAAATCGTACTTGATAAATGTGGTGGCATTAATTGAATCAATCATTTTGAGAAGGTTTGAGTCCTGAGTGAACACTTTTTTTTTATTTCAAAAGCGATCAATGAAACATTTACCCCTATAGCTCATTTTCACCCCCCCCACCCCCCCCCCCCTCCCCAAACTGGTCCAGACAAATGATAGGATCATTTCGCAATGAGAAAGCTAAAAACAATGCTCTAAACAAAAACATTTGATAAAAATATTTTGAATCTGACAGATTTATTTTTGTTGGTCTAGTTCAGTGATTCCTAAACATTTTCTTTAACAGAACACTTTGCACACTCTGATAATTGAGCGGAAAACTTTATTTTTTTAAGTTGGATTATTTTCTGTCTGTTTAAATAATCAAACTATTGTCTTTAATATTATTAAAACTTATAATAAAATACAACTATAAGCATTAGAAAACTTCAGGTTTGAGTTAAATATAGAACAGTTCAAAGTTCATAGTGTTATTATAGATTTTTTTTTTCCCGTTTCCGTGAAGAGTTCATAAAATAATGTTTTTCTGTTTTTGTATTTACTGCGGAGTTAATTCACGTGTAGACCAACATATTATTTACTCCAATGGACCTCATTCACCAATCGTAAACAAACAACATTTAGCCACGTGATACTGTTGATAAAACAATGAAAAAAAAAACTGCCACGTGACAGATGTGTGTATTACTTAATTTGCATAGAAGAGATAGAGAACAACATGGTTAAATAATGGTTGTTTACGATTGGTGAATGAGGCCCATTGTTAGTGTAAAACTAAGTCAGGCCTGGCGGAACTCCGAGGAACACAGTTTGGGAAACACTGGTCTGGATCTAGTATAAATTTAATCACATGACTGATCCAAACTCATTGCAACAATTACTCTAAATATAAGCGTTGGTATGTTTTTCTTGTTGCAATACAAAAATTCAGCTGGGACAAACATGTTCTGCATCATGTGACCAACATGTTCTGCATAAGAGTTGGACGAACAACAGGCCAGATGAGATGCACTGACTGGCCAAAAACTAAAAGAACGGGACAGAACTCTTGTAGAATTCAAAACGATGATCTGAAAAGGGTAATATAAACATGTATAATAGAAATACCAGCTCTCTGCTTTAACAGAGTTGTACTAGACATAGTGTGACAAACTTGTTCTGCATCATGTGACAAACTTGTTCTGCATCATGTGACAAATATGTTCTGCATCATGTGACAAACTTGTTCTGCATCATGTGACAAATATGTTCTGCATCATGTGACAAATATGTTCTGCATCATGTGACAAACATGTTCTGCATCATGGGACAAACATGTTCTGCATCATGGGACAAACATGTTCTGCATCATGGGACAAACATGTTCTGCATCATGGGACAAACATGTTCTGCATCATGGGACAAACATGTTCTGCATCATGTGACAAACATGTTCTGCATCATGTGACAAACATGTTCTGCATCATGTGACAAACTCGTTCTGCATCATGTGACAAACATGTTCTGCATCATGTGACAAACATGTTCTGCATCATGTGACAAGCATGTTCTGCATCATGTGACAAACATGTTCTGCATCATGTGACAAGCATGTTCTGCATCATGTGACAAGCATGTTCTGCATCATGTGACAAACATGTTCTGCATCATGTGACAAGCATGTTCTGCATCATGTGACAAGCATGTTCTGCATCATGTGACAAACATGTTCTGCATCATGTGACAAGCATGTTCTGCATCATGTGACAAGCATGTTCTGCATCATGTGACAAGCATGTTCTGCATCATGTGACAAAAGTGTTCTGCATCATGTGACAAACATGTTCTGCATCAATCTAACATCAATGAAGTTGTCTTCTTCTTCTTCTAGCCAGCTTTATTGCTGCTGAGCTGTCAGCTCTTTTGCAGACTGTGCCAAGGAAAAATAGTGTGCTGTTTTCTTCAGTTGATCAGCACTGCCGTACAGGGTGTTGGTTATGTTGGACTGGAGTGGTAGATGAAGTTGTCTTAAGAAATGAGATAATAGCAAAACAATGGTAGCTTATAGTAATAAAATTACAGCGAACCGCGTTAGAGTACACCTCAATTCTTTAGACACTAAAAGCAAAGAGAGGGAAAAAAAGCAATAAACTTTATTCCATAAAACATAATAAATGCTTAAGAAAAAATAAGCTTATATGAAGTGTAATTGTATCAATTAGTTTGGATCAGTCAAGTAATTAAATTTGTAATAGATCTAGACTAACAATGGTAAATCTGTGCGGTTAGAAATATTTTTACCAATTGTTTTTTGTTTAGCTCATTTCATGCTTCAAGCTTTCTACGTACGCTATGATCCTATCACTTGTCTGGACCAGTTGAGAAAAGGGGGAGTGGGGGTAGAAAAAAAAGTGTTTCTATTCGATTATTACCGTGGTCACTTTTGAAATACCTGAAACAAAAAAGTTGTACGACTTATAACTAAACTCAGGGTTCAAGCCTCCTCAAGGGGACAAATTCAACGTATACCACTACATCTGTCAAGTAAAACTTCTCCCTTGTCCCAATAAGCAATTAACTAATTGGTTAATTTATTAAATGATTCTTGGTTTGTCTAGTACAAGAAATAATAGTACGAAATTTCAATTAAATCCGAGTTTGGGTAAAAGAGAAATAACGTGTACAATTTTTTTTACCAGACAGACAAACGGACAGAGTGACTTGATATAAGCTTTGTAAAAAAAATGAGTGCTACAGAAAGGTACAAGTTGAGCTTAGAATAGATTTGTATTTTTACCTCAGATACCGATATTTCAAGCTTACTTTCGAGCATGTAAACACAACTTCAGCCAATCTGACCAGTACATACCAGAGCGCTGGCTGAGGTCAAACGATGGGCAATACAATGAACAGATTCCTTTGATTGCCTCCAATCCATTTGGCCACGGTGCCAGGCAATGCGCTGGCAAAAGACTTGCTCTTCAGATGATCTCCTTAGCAACTATTAAGGTCTGTACATTTATGTTAATGTGATATTTATTGTATGTATTATTGTCACTGTCAATCACAGATCACTGTTTCCCAAAGCGGGGTACGCGTATCCCCAGGGGTACGAAAAGAGTTTGAAGAGTGTACGCATTGCAAATAGTTAACTGATTTTTTTAAATGCCCATTTAATCTATAAGTTAGAATAAAATATTACAAGTTTTAAATTCTTTTTATTATTTTTTAAAAACGTTTTTACAAACTTAAACATGCGTTACAACTTCCGTCGACAAGCTCACTTTTTCAATGTCAAAACTAGGTTTCCATTTTTAGCAACCCCCGAAATAGACGATATTAGTTTGGTTTGAGCTGTCTGTCCGTCCGTCCGTCCCGTTTAGATCCCGTAAACTTGAAAAGATATTGAAAATCCAAAATCATATTTTAGACCATTCAAAGTTCTGATGCAACGGGTACATTTTTCTTTCTGAAAGCGAAAACTTTAATTTCCAAAATCAACTATGCAAGCAGTTTTTTCATAAAAATACACCGTTTATACAGCTATTTACTATTAATAATTAGAATCACGGGAGGCTATTTAGTAAGGGAGATAACTATTTACCTTATTTTTATGCAAACGGTTTTAGATTTTTTGTCAGTGTCAGTGCTTCTTATGTGCTTAAAGAAGTCGCAGGCTTTTTAAAACAATTTCTTCTAGCAATCAAATCATTTGTCCATTTCGACCAATTGGATCATTGTCAGAACATGACGAAGTCTCACAGGTTGATCAATAGATTGCATGTTCTGTCATGGCCGTGATGGAGAATGGTAATGTGCTTGTTTTCCGAAATGAGAGGCCTCTTGTCCAAATCCTGCTGAGAACTGCACCTATGAACTTTGGGATTTTAAAGATGCCCTGGATGCGCAAAACTCTAATGGGTACCTGACATGTGTCTGCAAAGTTAAGGCGGCTGGTGGTTGTACTGGCCACATGACACCCTCGTTAGTCGTCTGCTATAGAACTAAATACGCTTTATGTAATCAGCACCATGAATCGTATAATCCGAAAGAGGGGCCTTATCATTTGCTAAATATGTTTACATCAGTGTTGTGTTGTTGTTTTTTTGTTGTTTTTTTTTGTGTGTAATGCACAAATTGTAAGACAAAGTGTGGATAATGGATACAAAAATATTATAAGTACTATTTAAGTTGCTTGCATGTCTACAGATTATCTTATTCCATCTGCTTTCAGGTGCTTCAAAAGACTAGGATAGAATTACCGCCAGAGTCTCGGAACATGGAATTTATTTACAAAACATTCGTTGAACCGAAAAGGCCGCTTCAATTCACTTACCGAAAACTAGATTGATCCAAATGTACCACTTAGGATAACATCTCTAGATCTACAAGTGTTAATGAATCTCAAAGAAAAAAACCCAACTCATTCAGAATGGCTCAGTATAGACTGACTACTTTTTCAAGAAATATATTTTTCATTTAGCATTCGCTGCTTCTTGCCAAAGTAAACTACGTATTTGTAATGCAATCATTTTTCTACGCTACAGTTTTATTCATTGATAAATTTCGGACTGAAACATTCATTCCTCATCCCATCACACACCCTTCTTATTGATACTGTTAATTCTCTTTCATGTGAACTTTGGATATGGAATAGCTCTTATTTATTTGGCAAATATTATCAAGGGATATAACTTATACATTTGTATAGTTTATCTAATATTCCTTACCTCCCTGGTATGCATTAAAAACAATTTCTATAAAAGAATAATATCGATAAATACGTATCAGGTATTATGGTTTGATTGTGGGACTCCTTTTAAAAATTAGCTTTAAATACATTAGTAGTGTTATAAAATAAAAGCCCCCCCCCCCCCCCCGCAATTTATCTTTCATGGGCGTCCCTTCAAGTTATCGGCCCTGTATGCAATAAACGAGGTTAATTATAACTAATTATATAGGTTGGATTTTGGATTTCAGTTTTTGTGACAGCTTAAAGAGAATTGGTTTCATGGGGGTGTGGTGGCTTGAGAACTCGTGGCTTACAACTGGAACAGAGGGATCTTAGTCCATTCAACAGTAATACCAGACGTTAAGTAAGGGCGGATGGTCATTGTGCTGGCCACATTGACCAACTTATCGCAAAGAGATTTACTTTACTCGCTTCCTATGAAGAGATATGAAGAGACTTGAATTGCAAGGCAATTTGGAAGTAATTCTCTTTCTAGTAACCCTGGGAATGTTTGGTGTTGAATACAAATTGTTTTCATATCTCATGTGCCATTGTACCGATCTTGTGTTCTCAATATTTTGTTGTATTTTGTACAGACATTTTTTTTTCTTTATAATGTTTTTTTTTTTTAAATATGATCACATTGTCACCTTATTCGTATTTTAATTTATATTGCAATGGTGATTTGTGATTGCAGGAGGTCAACTGGTTATCTAGGTTGATTCTAATTATATGTAGTTGTCCGTAAACAAGTTGGGGAACAAAAATGTGCCATATAAAATTATGATTGTGATTTAAAATTTTTAAGGAACTATACCGATGCTCTATGTCATATGTATTTTATGTATAATATTTTACTCTTTTGTAAGTTTTTGTTAGTGAATTCAACTTTTTTCAACTATTTACATATATACTCTGATCTGATGACTATACTAACTACGGTAACTTTGCTTTAAAATATTTTGTTATCTCCCTTACTATTCTTTATCTTTTATTTTTAGCAATTATTGCATTGTTAACCACTAATTAAAGCTAGACAAAATGAAGATAGGAGTGGACCATCCTACAAGGTACAGTTCCAGGAGACGGAAAAAAGGGAGAAACAACTGAAATTGAACTACATAAGAGTTGAGCGAACAACAGGCCAGATGAGGTGCCTCTGATGGCTAGAAACTAAAAGAATGGGACAGAACTCTTGTAGAATTCAAAACGTTGACCTGAAAAGGGTAATGTAAACATGAATAATAGTAATACCAGCTATCTGCTTTAACCGAGTTGTACTAGACATAGTGTGAATATCTTTTAATGCCTAGAGATCAACACTATTGGCTATGCACATCTTCATTGTTTTCTTCTCGATGCTGTTGTTACAAACATGTTTTCTTCACTCGTGATAACCTACTGTGATGCCTTGGAAACGGATTCCTACACAAATGTTTGTTTTGTCTTTTCTCAGATATAATGGGGTTTTTTTTAGCCTTCTCACTATATGAAATGTTGTATTTCGTTATTTTGGACCATTACTATCAGAAATTTCTATTGTTTTAATCAAAGGCGTAACCGACATTGTTTTAAATTTTAAAGAAATTGAAGGGATGTGTGGCTGAGAGGCCAAAGCCGCTTGGCTACGGCCTGACCACCTAACAAGTGGACTCGAATTCTAATCCTGACTCAGAGTTGTGTTTACCGAGCGCCTAAAGGCAGAATGGAAACCTTCCCCAAGGCTCCCCGTCCCACTAAACAGGTCCCCAAAAGAGATTGGACCATATCGCATATAGATGCTCTATATAAAATCTATTAAACAAAAGTCCCCGGTCTGGAGACATTACAAGTTTTTTTTTTCCTTTCTCCTCACTCCCCCCCCCCTTTTTTTCCCCGCCCCTGTAAAAATCAATTAAATTTGATCTTGCACTGTTCTTTTTTTAACAGTCTAATTCTCGGGATATATATGCATCATTATAATCTTGTTATAAATTCAACATCATATCAATCAAATGTCGAAATAAGAAACAAATATCCATTGCTCTACATGAGTTTATATATATATAGAGAGTTCGTCCATCGTGGTTCGATGATGACCACTTTTGTCATCCAGGGGCCTCAGGGCCGTGCACTAGGGTTTTGCGCCTCCTCATGTCGTTAGTGAGACCTATGTAAGTCCGAAATGTTCAGCTGGAGCTAGTGTCATTGGCCTTGTTCCATTCAATGATGGTTCTGATATTTTCACTTGTATTTTTATATTATTGTATTATTATAATATTTCTTATCAAACATTATTTTATACTGTCAATAAAAGAATCTGTATGCATTGAGAGTGAATGCCAGTTTATAGCAAGTCACATTTTTCTCCTGTTTAATTTTTACAACTCTCTGTCATTGGTAGGCAATATCCGCCTAACATGTTTAAATACGATATTTTAATATTTTGATATATTCTTTTTAAACTTCTCTTATTATGCATATGTTTTTTAGAGAAAGCTTTAATAACAAAAAGCCTGCTATCTTATTAAACAAATGTTTTAAAATGTTTAATTAGACGATACGTTCAAACTGAGTTTAAGAAAATAATCAAAACAACATTTTTACGTTGATATTATATTTGTTAATATTCATCTATAGTTCTTACTTCATTTATAAGTAAAAATACGATTCTTATGGAAGTAGAGAGTAAATATCAATAATTTTTAAGGCTTGATCTTAATTTAAGTTTCTTTTTATCTAAAGTAAAAAAAAATATTCGAAATTTGGAAAGATTTTTTTTATTGTGTACAACATACAGCTATATTTTGATAGCACGGCCATACATAGAGAAAATAAAAGACTCAATCAAAACCCACGTATAAAGCATGTACATTGAACTAAAAGCAGCAAATGAAACAGATATTGTTCAGAGCCGGATGTATATGGGTTTATTTATTGATGAAATCCAGTTAAATAAACATTCCAATATTGTTGTATTCGTCTCGTAAGATATAATGAGAAACGCATGAATGATCACATGTTTAAGTTTTTAAAAGTTTCTTTAAATGCCTTCCTTAAGTTTCAATAGCACGGTAATACTTATCTTTGTTTAAGTAAGGTAATTGTTCGTTAAGTCACACCCCCCCCCCTCGCCCCTTGTTGTTTCCGGTAGTTGACTTTCAGCACCAAACTGCTGGTAGACAACTAAACCGTTGTAGACGTATAACATTTTAAAACTTCAAACAACTTGTATAACTTTCTAGTGACCAATGCTAAGCATAACTTTTGTTATAATATAGACAACATTAAGATGAGATGAGATAAAAGTAAATGTACTAGTCTTTGGTAATACTATTTTTTTTTATGAAAATCTAACTCACTACCGTAACACATTCTACTATCACGTTCTGGAGTCGCCTCCCCTAACTAAGACCAGTTACGACATCGCCACCTATCTTGCATCATACACAAGCCATTGCTAACCTCTTCCCATCGTCACTATAGACACACACACTCCATAACACCAATAGACACACACACTCCATGACGCCTATTGATACACACACTACATAACACCCCTCCCCTTAAAGAAGCTTTGGTAAGGGCGTTTAGACACTAAAAGGCTAAGGGTACCCTGTACTAAAACATGTTGAATCGAGAGACAATGAGAACACTATCTCAATGTTGCTCCATTGTTACCCTGAAAGGTAGCATTGAGATGTGGCCAAGGAAAAGATCGTCTCTCGAGACGTAAAATGCCACAGAGTTAGGCAGCGTTGTCTTATACATTCCCTTCAGGCCAAACTGGTCAGTTTACTGCCCTTTAAAATACACCATTGGGAGAGATATCACATGTAAAGCTGTTAGGTCTATTGCTGTAGATGTGAAGCTGTTTGATCTCGTACCGTAGATATCACATGTAAAGCTGTTTGGTCTATTGATGTAGATATTTAATGTGAAGCTGTTTGATCTCGTACCGTAGATATCACATGTAAAGCTTTTAACGTCTCTTACATATCATATGTAAAGCTGTTAGGTTCCTTACTGTAAACATCACATGTAAAGCTGTTAGACCTATTATTATTGTTGTCGTTTTTTTTTAAATTTATATTCATAAAAATTCTCTTGTTAAATCTATCTGCATTCATCAGACGGTCAATGATCATACTATTTGTGGTTGTGTAAACACGCCTTACACTGCGGTGTTTATTCGCACGACAAATGTACATTTCCCTTTGTCTGTATGATCCATTCAGTGGTCGCCTTGTATATTTATATAATAGTTATACATTTTGTAAACAGAAAGGCTTTATAAGTATGTATATATGCAAAACTTTATATAGGGCCTACACCATATAATTCATTGCAATGGCAAAGTGTAAATTACTATAAATGAAGTATATTTGTCATGTGATCACAAATATTTATGGTTTCTATATTTATACAATCATTTGTTTTGTTTTACTTTTAGTTCTCGCTAATATTTACTCAGCCATTTCGTTTGGTCAGCAGCCAATGTTTGGTGTGGTCCTTTCTCTACTCGGCGATACATTTTAATACAATGCACATCAAAACACATTTCCTGTAGTGATCTCTCACGAAAGGCAAACACATTTGTTACTCGGATAATTCAGTTTCATCTATATCGAATTTATTACTCTGTATGCATATTTATATTTGTTTAAATCAATAACACGTACTCGTATAAGGTAATTCAACTACATCTTAAAAACTATGCTATGAGTTTAATTCAACTTGTATATAATATACAATACAATGCAATTGTGAAATTTCACCTTTCATATATTTAAAATAATCTTTTAAATTCATTTTTTATTTAGGCTGATTTTTGTTAATGATTCTATTATATTTTTTAAATAATTTATAATTATATTATAATTTTTTGAACTGCAATAGAGATTGAGATTATTTAATTAATATTTATAGTGATTAGTAAAGTTAGTGCTCCAAATATGTTTAATCTTTCTTTATATATTAGATTCACAGTTCATCTTGAAATTATTGATTCCCCTTGTCACGAAGGGTACCTAAATAGTAGGAATGGCTAGTGTCGGAAGTCTAATTGAAAAAAAAACAAAAAACAAGTAGATCAATCAACACACACACGTACTGTTTGTGTGCTCTTATAAAGCTTATATATTGGCAGCCATAGGATCCCTTTAAATCAATTCTATGACTGAATTAAAAAAAGTGATTGAAATGTTCTTTCTCTTCCTGTTTCGTTTCCAGGAATAGAAAGTATTTTAATTTCTTTCACTTCGATTATTGTCCTTATAATCGTCCGCAGCTCAGCCTCATGAATCGGGTCGTTTGTGGTGCTTCAACTTGACAGTTAAGTGGTCAGTATGACTTGGTTGTTTTGTGGATTTAGTCCAAACTCCAAACTATCTTGACTTTCACATATTCCTTAGTCTGTTGGACCGTTGGGGCACCACACAATATCTGTTGATTTTCTTTCCCTCTCTGTGTTTTGACTTGGATAGAATCTCTTTCAATGACAGGCCCGTCCATTCTTTTATAGTGTCTTCACATAAATTTCTCTGTCTGCCTCTTCGTCTTTTCCTGCTACTGTTCCCTGTAGGAAGGTCCTTTCAAGCCTTAAGGATCTTTACGTTTTTTTGGACAGTAGTTAACAGGTCATCGTGGGGTCCATTCTCTACTAATATTGTCTTTAATTTCTTCGTTTGTGATGCGGTCTTTGTATGCAATTCTTTAGCACCTCAATTCCATTGTTAATATTCCCTTCTCGAGATCTGCAGTCAGCATCCAAGACTCACAAGCATATAAAAATGTGGCAAAGACCAGGGATGGCATCAGTCTGATTTCAGTGTCAAAGTCTATGCCTTTATCTTTCCAGATTGCTTTGAGTTCTGCAAGTGTTGCTGTGGACTGTGCAATTCCGACCAGTAGTTCAGCTTTGGTTCCAAACTTGCCACACCGGAAATGTGACAACGACACTCCTGCCCACCCCTCAACACAATGAAAAAAAAAAAAAAAGATAATAAAGTTACTCAAACTTGCAGTGGTTACTGTTCATAAGTTTTCGGCCCATTTCGTTTTAATTTTCAAGGTATTTCAATTGTATAAAAGGAATAGTACCCTTCTGCCAACGTTTGACCACAATTTCTCCATATCTTAGCCCACTCTTCACGCCAAGAAGATAATACTAATTAGGTTACAAAGCATACATCTATAACAAGAGGGCCATTATATAGGACATGGTTCCTAGGTTATTTTCTTTATAAGCTAATTTGATTATAAAAATTATATTGTGTGTTTGTGTACTTGTGACTTCAATTTTTCATAAAAAAGGAATAAGAGTTTTTTTTGTTTTTTTTTAAAAGCATATATAAACTCACTCCGTCTGTCTGTCTGGTACACATTTTGTACACATTTTTACTCCCACTTCCCATTCTCGGATCAATTTGAAATTTTGTACAATTATTCATAGTCGATGACAATACACGAATCCATGAAGCAATCAAAAAAATTAACCATTTAGTTAATCAATTTTTGGTAGTTAATTGATTTTGTTTATATAGAAAAAGAGGAGTTAAACCTTGCAGTTTTGAGCTATATGGCAGCGACTTTCTTGTTCTTTCCTTTACATTAGCTTTGGTCTTTATATATTTTGCTTGTTTTTTGCAATAGAGTCAACAAATAATGTAGATGGTAGTAATGTATACAACCATATATATATATATATATATATATATACAGGGCCTTTTTTGTGACGTTACGCACCAGAACGGCGTACCAGCACCTTTTTCAATGTGGGAAAAATTTTTTACTTTTCTTGTATTTTAACGTTAGGCAATCCATCACTGAGTACCAGCACCTAATCACTGAATACCGGTACCTATTTTTTTTTTTTTTTTGTAGTTTGTTTTTTTTTACAAAAAAAAGCACTGTATATATATATATATGTTTCTAAATCAAAGGACGCATTCATTAGACGTTTCATCACAATGCTATTAGTGAAGGTACTGTTACAAATTTGTGTACATCCACTTGTGATTTCTTTCCATTGAAAACACGCCTCGTTTCTAAACCGAGATAAGGCTGTAAGCTAAGATGAAACACTTGATGTAAAATCTCTAAAAACTATGCTTCACAATTTAAAAGAAAAGGAAACAACAATCTTTTTTGAAAGATTTAACGAAACAAGTGCCAGAAAATACTGATTTTAACACCTAACTTCCTAACCGTGTTAACCTTAAACGCTTAGCTGTATAATAAAGCTGCTATCTTCAAATACCACGAGCTATAATTCGTCTTTCTATAACGACATTCCATTTTTAATATTTCGTTGTATTGTTTCATACACTGATAGTATATCTTTTTATTCAGTTCACTGGACTATGTGCATTGCTACTTATGTTTCCAATGTGCCATACATAATGCAACATGTTTTTCTCATAAATAGTTTATATATATACTAATGTTGCTAGACAATGATGTTGCTGGCCCAAGCCATACCATTACTGCCCATGATATCATTTTGTTTCTCTAACATTCACATAATTCAAGAATTCATGTTTTTACATTTTGTATTTTATCAGCAAAACTGTGAACATTTTTTTCTTAAAAAAAAACAACTCATGTAAACTTTATTGTTTAGAGAATTAAACATCTCACTGTACAAGAAAAATACTATTTAATTTTTTTTTTCTACCTGTTGTACTGTTGTTATTAATAATTATGTTGTTGTTTTTTTTTGTTTTTTTTTTGTGGATGAACGTAACATTTCAAATGCTAATTGTGTTAAGATCCTAAGAAGTTCATTATATATTGTTATGGACATAGACATAATTTATATAGACTGAAAAAAAGGAAATAACTTCATGTAACTTGAAAACATGTATATCTATTTTTGTCGGATTTCCGAATTCTGAAAAGTTGCACGATCTTCAGTCTTAGAGATTAAACAAAACTACACTGCTGTATAATAAAGTACACAAAATAGCAAGTCACAAATTTTCGTTTCATAAAACTCTTTTATCGGCCAGTCTATATGGTTATAACCTCATTATTTGTTTCGTAAATTGGGGAAAGTTTTGACCTAGAGACAATGACGCGACTAGTAAAAACAAGACTAGGTTTTGAGGAAGAATAGCGAAATATAAACCAATTTAAGCAGATTTCTTTTGACGGCTTTAGAGAGAGAAGCTTTTTATGAACGCAGAAATTTAGCTTGACGAGATTCGACGGTTCCCTTCGTGGTTATTCAACTTATTGTTCAACATTCAGTATCAGCGTCGATTAACTTATATTGTTGGTCATTCGAATGGGTTATTGGATTTCATTATTTGAGTGTTACCTGCGTTTGACTTATCTGCGTAATACACAGCGTGGAAGTGACTAACAATATGCAGAACCGACCTAATAAATAACTGAAAATTGTAAGTATATTTCGTTGTGCAGGATGTCATGGATGAGCACCTCTGCTGCCTTTACCATTCGATCTTCTGCTGATCCCTAGATATCACTTACAGTTTAAGGCATGAAAAGCTTTTGTTATAAATAGGGGAGATAACAGATGTTTTTATTTGGCATTTCTGAGAGAATTTTCAATTTTGATTCTATTGTTATATACATTCACTGCCGCAACTATCATAGAAGACAAAACCCTATTTTGGGAAACTGGTACATAAGCCAACTATCTGAAGCCCGAACAATTTAATAAACAAAGTGAAAAGATGATTAAATAAACTTTGCATTGCAAAAAAATAATTTCCCATTGACCATGTAAAAGAATCGTTAATCGTAGACCACAGAAACAGATGACCTACACACAGAGTTGTCCATTGGACATATTTTTCTATCATATGGCAGTTTATGTCTATCCCATCCATCTCATCCCATGCCATTGTCATTATAGTATTAATATGGAATACAGTTCATTAAATGTATGGACGTTTAGGTCTAGTGTCTACTAACTAGGACAACTTGTACAAACAGACATGCACAACGACAAAATGTATTCACTTTTAACACTCAAAAGTATAATCTAAGTGTGATAATGCAGTAATCATTCTGGCCATTTGGGGTTGCTACGTTTACACAGCCTGTACTCAGTAACAACGTAACTTCAAGTGACTGTCTTCCTGCCTTCACAAATTATTTAGAAATTAGCAGTTCAGAATGAAATTCAGCAAAAAACAAATTACACCAGATTGAAAATCGCCAAGCCATGCCCATGCGCAATGTGCCAGTCTGGCAATTGTACCGCTCGATAAACTAAGAAAACCTAGACAGAGACTTTAAAAAACCTGGGTAAACCTAAATTATTCTTTAGACTCGAAATCATTCTCCTAGCACCATTCAGTTACACGATGACTGCAAATTTCAGCCTAAATTTATTTTACAATATCAAGTATCGACTACCATGGGAAATACAAATGTGTGCTGTCCCATGCCATCCCACGGGACGTTTCCAATGGGATTCCCATGGTAATGGAGGCGCGGTGGCTTAGCGGTAAAGCACTTGGCTTCTGAACCGGGGGTCCCGGGTTCGAATCCTGGTGAAGACTGTGATTTTTAATTTTGGTATCCTTGGGCGCCTCTGATTCCACCCAGCTCTAATGAGTACCTGACATTCGTTGGGGAAAAGTAAAGGCGGTTGGACGTTGTGCTGGCCACATGACACCCTCGTTAACCGTAGGCCACAGAAACAGATGACCTTTACATACTAGGTCTGAAAGGGGAACTTTACTACATGGTAATAACATTCATATGGACAACACTGCCTTTACCTCATCTGCTTTATGAAAGGGGAACTTTACCTTTTTTTTTTGTAATAAAATCAGAAGGGGTATCTATGGAAACATACATTATAAACTCTGCTGCGGCTGTTGTTCATGTTTCTTAACAATCCGTTATAAATGATAACAATGCATTACTCCAATTTTCTCAGATCTTACCAATTGTAACCTTACATTTCATGCCGTTCTGAAGACAACTATTTATATATGACCAGTCTTTTTGGATAATCCAGACTGAATTATAAATGTCAATTTGGTAGAATTGATACATTTGTAAATAAAAAAAAACAAAAACAAAATAAAATTGACTCAAATAGTATTTATTTTTTATTCATTTTCACAAAACTATTTTTATATTACAAAATATTTTCCATGTAAATGGGACCACAAATATTGTTCACAAAACCAAACGGAATTGTCAAATACAATACAAATATTTATGTCAGTAGCTGGGCAACAGTGGACGGTATGTGTGAACCAAAAAAAATACATTTGGCATTGCCTCATACAACTTAGTAAACAAGCTGAGGATCTAGTGGCAAGAATAATACAAAATCTTTGTAGAATAAGTACAATTAACAGCAGTCACCTCTCATGTCAGTCAAGTTAGACATGGCATTCAATTTAATCATTTCAGTCAAGTTAATCGTATCAGTCAAGTTAATCATGTCAGTCAAGTAAGTCAAGGCTGTTCTTAGAAACAATCCATTACTTCATTGTTCTCAGATCTTATGGCACCAATAACAAAATAATACAAATCTCTTATTATTCTCTTGCCGATAAGCGTTAGATTAAATTCATCAGCAATGTCAAAGGAAAAAGAAAGATTATTAAAAAAAGAGTTCAACAGACTCAAAGATCTATCAAAAATACGAAATTGATAATCATAAAGCGTAGCACTTATGTGTATACAGATTGGTGATAATAGTCATTGAAAAAAACAATTTATACCCACCACGTTTGAAAGTACTTTATGCTTTTAACAAATCAAATATTAATTAGGTGAGGTGTATATTTAAGGCATTCGGCTTGCCTTAATTGAACCAAAGCATGGAATTTGATAGGTAAAATAATAAAAGGGGGCCTTACATGGAGGAAATGACTAGCTCATACTTCACATACTTAAGAGAGGAGAAAATCAAAGACAAATATTGTACACAAGTGAGCAGTCTATTTGTCAGCTCCTCATCAAAAGGCTCAATGACTTAGAGCGCCTGGGACTAAACCTTTAAGAACAGAATGGACAGTCTTGTCTTTGGGACACAACTTCATTTACTTTTGAACGCAATGTTTGAAGATCTTTGGTAGCTTTCCAACAACGCAATACAACAGTGCAGCAAGAGATTCTGGAGAATGTCCTCAAAATGTTATATAAAAACAGTGTAATAAAAGAAATAAATGATTGCATTCAATACACAACAAGAAGTAATGGCACTTCCATTGTAACAGCTCAAAACGCAAGTAACCGATTGATTTACTCGTTATTATCAAGTCACACACAATCACACACTAGGCCAGATATTTGTACGAAAGTTATCTTTTTCAAAAATGTTTGCATGAATGATTAAATTAATTTTAGTATATGCTTTTAAATATTTACCTATCTAACAACTCAAACTTTGGCGGATAATAAGACTCACGACTCCAGATTAACTAGGGCGGGAACACCGCTAATTAAATAATAGCTGGCATCCATATTAACTAGGGCGGAAACACTACTAATTAAATAATAGCTGGCATCCATTCTATCTTTTATTTACTGTTTCTATTGAATCAATCACCAAGAAACTATCCTAAAATTTTAATACATGACGATTTAGTGGTTGAGTGATAGGTCACACAAGTGTACGGCTTACGAATCGGGATGTCCCGGGTCTCGATTTTGAGGATGATTTAACTCAAACCAAACTCTAAAAGGTACCTGACTCGTTGTGCTGGCCACATGACACCCTCCTCAAACGTAGGCCATAGGATCATCTACCATATAGATCGCAAGGTCTGATATCTAGATTTTTTAAAATACTATTATCATATTCTGAAACTTTTTTTTCTTCCTATTTTCTATCTTAGCACAAATTGTTTTAAAATGTTTCTCTGTAGAGATAGGTCGAATCCATTCACACTTTGATTCGTGTCCATGTATAGGAGTAAGAGTTACATCCCTTCACTTCTCTTTGTAAACGTAAACTGTATCGGTTGCTCGGGCTGAAGAAATATTCTATACACAAATTTCACATCACGTGACTCGTCAGCTATTCCAATTTTTAACTTTTGAAGAACCTGAAAAAAAAAAAAAGGAAAAAAAAAAAGGAGTCATCTTCTCATTATTGCACTTGCTGCATTCAAATACTTATATTTTGTCTCGAGTTCAAAGTGAAACTGAACTGGTCAGGTCAACACAAATATCCTCCTTGTTCAGTCCGTCTACAATATTTGTTCACTGATTCTCAAGTTGTTTAAAAGCGTATATAAACTCACTCCGTCTGTTTGTCTGGTACAAGTTTTGAACACGTTTTTTCTCATTCTCGGATTAAGTTAAAACTTTGCGCGATTATTAATAGCTGATGAGAATACACTTGACGAATCAATAAAAAAAAAATTACCAAACTAGTTAATCAATTAGCAGTGATTGATTAATTTGATTTGATTAGCATTATTGAAACATATGGCGGTAATTTTGCTATTTTTCACATTAGATAAGCTTTTGTTTTTAAAAAAGTATTTCTTATATAATGTTTGTTATATTTAGTATATAGCGTATTCAATTGTTTGAATTATATTTCGTTTTAACATTGCTACGTAAGGTTTGATAAATAGATTAAATAGATATAAGTTCAGATTTTAAAAAAATACTACTACTACTACTACTAATAATAATAATAATGAATAATTCCTAAGAAGATCCTTATTACATATCAAAGGGCAGTAAAGCTGTAGACCTGCCAAATCATCAGAAAATGTTTAAGTGGACACTGTTGAAGAAACTACAGTGAATTTGGTTTCCGTTAATCAAGCTTGACTCTGGCACTTAGTATGAATATTAATCAATTTCCATAATAATATTCTTTCTTTGTTATCCTCAACGAAAGTGTGTCTTATAAGTGGTTATTACACATAAAACATTATAACGATAGAATGTGAAGTTTACAATCAGAGAGTTGGATTGTATTCAATGGTTTTATTACGAAAGGAGCAAAGGAGTTCTTGTCTCTGTAACTTATTGCTGTCTTGTATCTTCCCTGTGATGGTCAATTGACTTAAATTGTATTTCTTACTGTATAAAATCTTATTAGCTTTCTAATAAATTAAAATTTTTTGTCTAAGTGAAGTTTGTTGTCAAATATCTAACAGTAATCAGCTACTATAGGACACTCTCTGTTTTTACAGCCAATTAAAAGCTCTCAAATCCAAACCTTGATGGCTGATAAATATATTTCTTGTTCTGCGAAGCGTCGGCCAATACAATTTCTAGGCCCCATACTGAATGGTAAGACTGCATTTTTGGGAATGGAATCTCCCAGGTGTCCTTCAAAAGATCGCATCCATCGCTCAGGAAGGTATTGGCGAGGGTTCTCAAAGTGGTGCTCACATGTCAGAGCGTTCATCAGAAATATCTGAACCTGAAACGTAAATTAATGAACTGTTTGTATACTGTAGGCTACCTGAAGGCTACGTGTAGGCTACCTGAAGGATATGTAGTATTAAAATGACATACGTGTTTCCCCTGCCTACAGAACTAGCGGGCATAATTAAAATTTAACATATTTGTGTTTATGTCACATTAAGAAAACTTCAAGCTGGTGTGTCCTTGTAAGTAAAATAAAGTTTTCCTTTTCACACAGTGATCTATAGTACAGATGGTGTAAAGGTCATCTGTTTCTACGACGGAAGGTGTCTTGTAGCCAACACAACGACCAATCACCTTTACTTTCCCGAACTGTTATCAGGTACCTATGGCATTGGGAGGAGTCCAGAAAAGTAACAAAAATCCTTCTCTTCGCGTGATTCTACTCCAGGGCCATTCGGTTCAAAGCCAAGCGCTTCACTACTCAGCCAGCACGCCCCTTAGTGAGTCGCTGTACTGTCGACTCTTTCTCATGTCATATTATCACCCACACTTTTGACTTGGCAAACTTAACACTTTCACTTACCCAATACTTTAGTGAGACCATGCTAAGGATGTCCACTAATAACATCTTACCCAATACTCTAGTGAGACTATGCTAAATACTTTTACTAATGACTTCTTACTCAATACTCTAGGGAGACTTAACTATAGTCTTTTACTAATTCCTAATAAATTAAAAACAAACTAAAGACTTCTACTTACCCCGGCTGGTACATGGTATCCAGACACAACTATGTCTTTGGATAAGACTCGAAATACAGTGCTTGCAGGGTAATGTAACCTAAGGGAGACAACAAATGTATTTTAAATATTTACTCGCGGGATAACGTTATCTAAGAGAGACAACAAATCATACACGTATTCTTAAAACAAAGTACAATGTACTTGCAAGGTGATATAATCTAAGGGAGACAACCAGCTATATTCACAAATCACACTCCTTGTTATCCAAGGGAGGCAACAGATTTGAAAAGTTTATAATGGAACATAATAAATCCATAAAGATTAACAACATGAGAAAGTAAAGACACAAAGTACTTCCTAGATGAGTGAGATCAAGACAACACTGTGTTTGATATTTGTGTATTGATAAGAATAAGTTCAATTAAGCTGAAATAATTATTAAAGTTATTTTTGTATGTGGTGCATTGATTAATTTGCGACATAAGATATTGGTTGTTTGCAAGTATCATTTTACTATCTATATAACAGTCGTTAATTATTTGTATTTTGGATATATCAGTAATGCAACCTAATTAGGAAAGAATAAATTCTTTACCATCTTTAATTATTTTTTTACGACCCCATGTAGACTTTTTCCAGTACCCCAGAGGTCTAATTAATCCCCCCTCCTATTTTTTCATTAAAATAGTTCTTATAGGGCATATATAAGTTATTATCATATACTATATGAGCATATCATAAAATAGTAAAAGAAAAGTTAAAATTCCCCTTTCAGACCTTGCAATATATGGGGCAGATAAAGTAAAGTTCATCTGTTTAAGTGTCCCTCGGTTAATGAGGGTGTCATGTGGCCAGCACAACCCAGTGAATGTCAGGTACCCATTAGAGCTGAGTGGACTCCGAGGCGCCCAATGATCCCTAAATTAAAAATCCAAGACGTCACCAGGATTCGAACCCGGAACCCCCGGTTCGGAAGCAAAGCGCTTCTGAATATAATATAACCTGCATACTATTTGTATTTTACATTTGGAACTGCCAGTTAGAGCTGTGACCTGCTTCTATCTAACCTAAATGACTCTTTGACACAGGCTTTCAAATAGTGCATCCTGCTGATCATTTCCGGTGTCACTTCACTGGCGCTACCAGTACATTGTTTCACTTCTGCTGCAAGTTTGTCTTGCTTGTCCGGATTTCTAGCCAGATTATAGAACAGGGCAGCTATTGACCCGGCTGTCTGTAAATACAAAATAACAAGGTTAAAAGGACAGCTTGTGTTGAAACACAAACTCAAAATCGGACCCCGAAGTGGTCCACCTATGGCAGGTAAAAGGTCAGGTATTCAATATTTTCAGAAACAATAACAGAATGAAATTCTATCAAAGGCAAATGACAGAGAGGAATGGAGAAAGAAGGTTGACAGATCTTGTGTAGTGCCCCAACGGTCTAGCAGACCAAGGGATAGGTTAAAGTAAATGTGAAGATATAAGTGAACATGTCCTAACTAATGTCTTGTAATGATTATCCACTTGATCTAATTGTTTTGTAAAGGGTCAATCTCTAATTTAAGTATCAAGAAAAACATTTTAGGGATGCGGAATCGCACTCCTGCAATTGAAGCGATACTATGAAAAACTACTTATTAATATTGTTTTAAATTTTGCTCCACTTATATATATATACTACGATGACTGATCAATACGGAAGACACTTAGGTGTTTGTTACTATTAATAGTGAATAGTTGTAAAAATGGTGTATTTTTAGGGAAAAAAATGCTTGCATAAGTGATTTTAGAAATTAGATTTTTCGTTTTCAGAAAAGAAAAAAAAACAGTAGCCGTTGAATCATAGCTTTGAAAGATCTAAAATATTATATCGGATTTTCAATACCTTTTCTAATTTACGAGATCTAAACGGGACAGACGTCTTTTCCCCTTTCGAGGGCGCTAAAAAGCATTAGTAGACCATGCGACAGTGTTTACATTGTAAAATCGATACGAATGTCGAGCACCTCAATAATAAATTCATATTATGAAATAAATTATACATTTTTATCTATTGAAGATTTGTATACAAGGTCTAAAGCTATAAATAGATAGATTTTGTCTTTATAAAATACAGACGTTATTTCAAAAAAAAAAAAAAAGATGATTACTAAAGTTGTGTATTTGAAAGCTTACCGAGTCTGTGCCTCCAATAAACAATGACTCCAGGATTTGGGATACTGACTCGTCGTCTAATGATTTGTCAGATAGTAAGGAATTCAGCAAGTTGTGTTTTTCTGGGTTGAAGCTTTGTTCATTTCTGTGTTGATCCAGTTTTTGTCGTGCTTGTGTGATTAATTTACGTGAGTATCTGAAAAAAAAAATTACTTCATTTTTATGAGTCTTGTTTTTTTTTTCGTATATATAATAAGTGCAAGTACGGTTCATATTTTAGATACAAAAGGTAAAAATCCTCCAAAGATATAATCATAAAAATGAATTATTTTATTTGGTTTATATTGAAAGAGCGTGGGAAGCAATGTAACTCTTTTTTTAATAGTGCATCTAATATCGTGACATAGCAAACTAATTGTGCTCTGGTTCCACTACACATCAATAGGGAAAGGGGTTATCTGCTACTGTCTGAGATTATGATTTATATTACATTAGAGAGGGGGGGTCGACTTGATATACTAATTCAACATGTGATATATAATTTATATTACTGGCATATTTTATACACCTTGTGTAATTTCTTCACTAAAATACGCCGCCAGAAAAGAAAACAAAAATTAAAAATGTAAGGTCTGTTCTGGAGGGGGGGGGGTGTGAGGGAACTAAAGCTTCTCCCACGGTTGCACCTAGTAATGACTACCATCTTTCAATTTATATTTTCTAATGATTGTCATTGAGATTATAGTGCGTTGCTAACCTAAAAGAGCGTTAACGTTTTAACTAACATATATTCTATAGATATTTATCTAGATTTGTTCACAAACTATGATTTCTACCAAACAAATTGGTTCGCCCGCACCCATTCGAAAGGCTGGGATTGGGGAGGGGCGGTAAATGCAAATCGACTCCCCCCCCCCCCCACACACCGAAAACCTATTTTGTCAAAAGTGTTAAATATGTACAGAGAGCCTATTTCAAAATTTTGTCATTCCAAATCAAAATATTAAAATAAAATAATATAATAAATGCAACATAATGCAAACAGAAAACTAAAATAATAACCGAATCAGAAACAAATTAGAATTTAAAACAAAACGAACAGAAAAAAGTTTAACTATCAAAGTATTTGGTAAATGTGTTCGATCATTGTTCTAACCATATAATATCTGTTTAAATCACCGACCAACGAAACGTCTAAGGTACTTTTAGTACTGTATGGTTTCAGAAGACAATGGACTCTACTTTATTTAAATTCTAATTTGAAAGCCATCAAATGAAGAAGCCATGCAAACATTTTTGGATCGACTCATCAGCGTCTCTTCTCGTCAATCTTTTTTTTCTTTCCCGATCTCTTGAATCAAAGCTTGTTTAGAATTAATAGCTAATTTATTTTTTTGAATCAAAGTGTTTTTAGAATGTTATTCTTGATTTCAAATAAAAATCTGGGGGCCAATAAAACAATCGATATTTTATTTTATTTTTACTTTTTCGTTGGCAATGTTAGTAATGATAATGGGAATCGATTCCAAGGATTAAGGATGAGTGCAGTGATAATGATACAGATGCGTTCTACAAGAAACAAAGATTTATGTTCAGATTCTTAATTAGCTGATCCATAGTGTTACCTTCTATCTTTAAAGTAGCTGATTGATGTTGTCATCTTCTGTCTTTAAAGTAACTGATTGATGTTGTCATCTTCTGTCTTTAAAGTAACTGATTGATGTTGTCATCTTCTG
The DNA here is from genome assembly GCF_947242115.1 of Biomphalaria glabrata. Lineage (NCBI taxonomy): Eukaryota > Metazoa > Mollusca > Gastropoda > Planorbidae > Biomphalaria > Biomphalaria glabrata. The sequence goes on from NC_074718.1 coordinate 10,671,076, forward strand.
TCTTTAAAGTAACTGATTGATGTTGTCAGGTTTTATGTTTAAAGTAACGGATTTATATTGTCACCTATCTATCAGAATCTAATTGATGTTGTAACCTATTTATTATATGAACAGTCGCATCTATGAAGTAACACATCTGTGAGGTAATATTTTATCAGTAATAAATTAAAGTATGTGAAGAAAAACTTGTGTTATTTTATAAATAACAGACGTTACTTTTGAAAATAAGATATTTACATCTTACGCTTTAATGTGTCAATCTTGTCATGCATGTTGATCCGTGACTTCAACTATGCAATGTCGTCGGATTCCTGTAATTCAGGCAATTCGTTCCGTGATCTATAGGCAATAGGGAATAAGGAGCACTTGTACGAATTTGTCCTAGCATATGGAATAAGAAATGTGCCTTAATCTTTGTGTCTTTTTTAGTATTCTGATAGGTTTTGTTTTTCTATTTGTAAATTATGTTTTAGTGTTTAATGATTAACGACTCTTGTAAGACCAATTAAGGGAAAGGAAGCACTCACAAGGTGGACAAAGAAAACTCTCCAGGGACACCTTCAAAGTTTCTATGAAAGCGTTCAGCATTGACCAAGCCACTTTGGAGATAGAAGCAAATGATAGAGCGTCATGGCGTCTCGCTGTGAAAACTGGCGCACATATTGCATTGAGAACAGCGCTGGCAGAAGAAAAGCCCCAGAGAAAAAAAGCAAGGCCAATGACACTAGCTCCAGCTGTGCACAGTGTGCACCCGAACATTCCGAAATCACATAAGTTTCACCAGCCACTCGAGGAGGCACAAAACTCCAGGGCAAAACCATCAGCTTTCTGGATGACCGCAATAGATGAACATTATATTTATCACTTTGTATTTCACAAGCATCTAGATGCGATGCACAAATAAACCAAGGAAATACACAAATAAACCAAGCGTTTTTAATAGTATTTAAAACTAGATAAGAATAAGTAGTTTACATATGTGGTCTTCTAGCTGTAATCGGTTGTACTTACTGGCTCAGGACTATCATTGAGTTCTCATATTGAGTATACGTTGTATTTCTGTACAGTGTATGTGCGAGCGACTTCCCAGTCAGCGAATCGTGCAACGCTGTGAAGTTGTCCTTGGCTGCCTGGAGGAACTGTTGGATCTCTGCGTTGTCCTCATTAATGTTTTGAAGTAAACCCAGGCGGCTGTTGAAACAGACTACACCAATACCTGAAACAGAAAGAGAGATGTATTAACACACCGATGGTCATAGTCAAAATTTGAACTATATTATTTTTACAACTTCTCTGTAAAGCTGAAATTATGCTGAAATTTCGCAAGTAAACTTGAGCTGCGTATGACAAGATATTTAGTACAATTTCAGATCACTTATTTTATTGAATACACTAAAAGTACCTTTTTTCAGAAAGCAATAAAAAAAAAGCAAATAAAAAAAAATACATTTTAATGTTATTTATTTATATGTAGATTAACATATGTATGCTTCAACATGTGTATTATAGCAGGTTACATAAGTTGGTTAGTGTGTCGAGTTCCGTGGGTTTGATCCCCAGACTGCAAATTTTTTCCTCATTATGCAATGACTTTTGAAATATGAATGTATACTCAATTATTTGAACATAAAGAAGAATTTTTTAAATTTATTTTTCTTTTAAATATGATTTTTTTAACGCTTTATTGTTTTAGTTCACATTTAAAGACCGCATAACAAACAAGAGATTAGAGACAGGATTACTACAGCGATTAGAGCCCACGATGACCTACTAAATATTGTAAAATAAACGAAAACTAAAACTATATGGCCAATATTACAAGGTCTTCGGAGCTTGCAAAGACATTCCTTCAGGGAACAGTACCAGAAAAAAAGAAAAAGAGGCAGACATAGAAAGCGATGGGAAGACAACATAAAAAGAATGGTTAGGCCTACCATTGAAAAAGGTTCTATCCAAAGCAAAAGATAGTGACGAATGGAAAAAAACGGATGACAAATCTTGTGTGGTGCCCCAATGGTCCAACAGACTAAGGGATAGATGAAAGTGACGGTGGTGTTTTAGTTCCACAATGATTATACTTTTTAAGATTTATGAAGGTGATAAATGTCTCAGTTCAACAACTGACTCCAGAGATTATTTCCTTAGGTCTGATCAAAGTCGACACATGTTAGATCTCAATCAACTCACTTTCTGCAGAGAACCGGAAGAGCAGCTCGCTTATCTTTTCCGCAGTCAAGTCCTCTCTGGCCAAAGAGTTCACCAAATCATCCGCGACCTGACTTTGTGCAGGGAGGTAGTGTGTGGCGGCGTTTACCCTCACCAGGAGCTTGTTCAGCGGGGAGCGAAGTGCCTGCCATTCTTCGCCCTGCCTGTAGACAAATATATATACATCCTGTCACGTGATAGTTGACATGTGTTATGGGAAAGGCTAATTCTCTCATGAAAAAAATGTTGTTTTTTTAATAGCTAAAATAAAAATAAAAAATAAAAACTCAGAATCCCAAAGTAGAATCAACATGACATTTTATAAACTTGTCACCTCATTTTACGACCCAGACCAAAGTATTCCATAAATTGTATACAAGGTGCATGCCTTCTTGGACATAGCTGGAACCAGTGGAACATTGTATGTTAAACTTAAGTTTAAGCAAGTATCGCGCAGCAATGGGAACTTATTCCCAGGGAGCTTAATAGTTCTTTGTGGAAAAAGCATCAATGTAAAACTAGATGTAGATATAGTTGGACATTTCCAAAACATCGTCTGAAATTTAATTTTATATGAAAACTTGTATTAATGGCATAATTATAGAATTTACGTTTTAAAAAAATACTTTTATTTATTCATTCCTGTCTACAATATCATCTGAAATATTTTGTGTGCGAAGTTTTCTGACGCGTAAAATTTAGAGCATCATAGGGGTCTTCAAAAACATTTTAAACAAAATAAACACAAAAATAATATTAAATACCAATAAGTCATATTAATTTGAAATGTGCACAAGGACCTCAACAATATGCAGTCTGCTCTTGTAAAGTAAAGTTCCCTTTTCAGACCTTATGGTCTATAGGGCAGATGATGTAAAGGCCATCCTGTTCTGTGGCCTACGGTTAACGAAGGTGTCATGTGGCCAGTACAAAGACCAACCCCCTTTACTTTTTCCCAACTAATGTCAGGTACCCATCAGAGCTGGTTGGACTAGGTGGCGCCTGAAGATCCCGAAATTTAAAAATCCTAGTCTTCACCAGGATTCGAACCCCGGTACCCGATGAATTAATGTTGTTTTTATATAGAAAAGAGGAGTGAAACTTTGCAATATCGAGAGATATGGCAGTGATTTTGCAGCTCGTTTCCTTAGATAAAAAAATATTTCGTTTGTTTAGCTGTATACTTATTATTATGCAGGTTATATTATATTCGGAGGCTCGGTGGCTGAGCCTAGAATGATAAGGGGGACTTAAAACTTAAAATTTTTTGAAAACAGACAGATGGAATTAGTTGCTATAAGCTTTGTAAAATTACAAGGTGCCAGATAACTACAAACTTTGATAGTTAACAGACTCTTACAAAGTGGAGACATCTCTTAGTGTGAGGCCGTTTCTCCTGGCGTAAGCGTCCCTCAAGCTGAGGTTTGGGCGAAGCGGGCAGCGCCCTTCGTTGGCGTACACTGTACCCACGTCTTCAGGATCTGTTAGTACCACCGTGTCCTCGCCTAGCTTGAGGCGGAAGATGGGCCCGTATTGAAGATACATTGACCTTAACAGCTGGTATGTGTTCTCTGCTGTAAACTCCGCTGAAAAGAAAGACATCGATTAAATAAAAATAGAGAGCGGAATACACACGAAAACAAATAAACCTTAACCTTACAAGCAAAATATATTTCTTTCGTATTTACCTGAAGAGATTTTTTCAAATATTTCGTTAAAATGTATTGTAGGTATTGAAGTTTATGCGATTAAAAGAATAATACAAAAGCTGAAATGTTTGACAAAATTTATATTTACCATAGTAATATATTCTTTGCTTATATTTTCCTGTTTTAGATTTGGTATACATTGAAAAGAAAGATATGGAGAAATGAAAAAGCTATTTTTAACAAATGGAACCTAAAAAAAACGTAAGAAATGAAAAAGACCACATTTGGAGAAAATTTGACTTCTATAGAAGAAACAAATGTCAAGGACGCTCTAGTGAAAGATTACAGTCCCTAACTAAATAATTGTCTATTCTACACTAAATGAGCTTAAAAATTTAGTTTTCCGTTGGAAAAAAAAATCAAAATTAAGTATTATTGTTCTTAAAAAAATACATTGCTTATCAATATTTCCATGCTCTATACAACAAACACACACACACAAAATTAGAGGCTACACAAACAGCCTCTATGAAGATGTGGCCGGGGGGGGGGGAAATGAAGGCACGTTGTCTAGGGGCGGGATCGGTGGCGAACCACTCCAACTCCCAGTTAAGTCTTTTGCCGACAGGAAGCCAGGAAAATCTATGAGATACTCTTTCTCTCTCTCTCTCTCTCTCTCTCTCTCTCTGTCTCTCTCTCGTGAAGAACGAAATCAACTCGTACATAAGATTAATAAAGTTATAGTACTTAAATTACTTGAGCCTATGCACAGATGAAGCTATCCAAAAAACAAAGCTAGTCACACAAAGCTAGTCACACAAAGCTAGTCACACAAAGCTAGTCACACAAAGCCAACTGCCACCTCCAACTGCCTCACTCGCTAACTCAAACTCATTCAATTCATCCAATCCAAATTCATTGACCACTACTACAATTCACGTACACATGTTGACCAGAATCTCACCCCATAGTGATAGCAATGGTCAACCTCTCACTGCCTGGGGTAAAGAGAGTTTCTCAGACTTTAGCCCTACCATTGGTACAAACAAATGTGGTTTGTGAAAACAAAACGTGTCATAACATGGACGTTTTGTTTTGGAAGCCGAACGAAGGTAAGGGATAACAATGCCATCCACGTATAACATGACGTCAGACCTTTTTTGAGGACCTTGAATTTGTATGCTCCAGCTGGGAGATACTGTTGAAGTCGCATATGACCAATCTCCATAGAGATATCCAGCCAACCTCTTTCCCTAACTTTGTGGGAGGTCCTAAATCGAAGATGTGCCGCCTTTTTCGTAAAGGTATTTCATCAAAACGAGTTTATAACCAGTTGAGTCTCTATGGCTGGGTCAGCCAATGCGGAAAACTAATGGTACCTTACCACCAACAATCATCCCTTCCCAAAAATACATGTGACCAATAAAATCATATGTATCATGAAAAAAAAGGTTGCTTTGAAATCTAGATCTTATTAATCCATTTCTTTTTAAACCCAAACACTTTATAGGGTAAAACTGTCACATTATAACTCTATACATTTCTAAATAGTTTCAGGATGTGACGTTAATCACAATCTAGTGCAAACATAGAACAACCGTTTCAGATTTCCCCAGGAAAACTTTGACTTAATTTGGCCTTTTAAATGTTACATCTCGATTTTAGCCTAAATCTCATAAGACAATGATCAAACATTCAAATGATCAAGGGATAACTTTCACCATGTTAATTATTACAGACACTAATCTAAGCTATTTAAATCTAAATCAAGTACACGTTTTAATAACATTTAATTTTTATATAACCTTTTTCTGCAAACAAACAAACAAATTTTAGTAACTACTTACAATACAAAATTCTACATTAGGTTGTCACGAATAACCAAAATGCGCTATAAATATCATAAGTACTTAATTCTTACCAATCTAAATAGGTCGGTGCATATATGCTAATCTGTTAGGTTTGTGTATTTAACTCTTGTCTAGTCTTGATGGGTCTGTGGTACATGGGAATTATTGCACGAGCAATCCCTTTCTATTTGAAAAAGAAATCTTACTCACTAAAAGGTTGAAAGTTGAGTAGGGTACCAATCACGGGCCATCTGTGTATTCCTGTGGGACCGGGTATCTCATCAAACGACCTGACTGTTGATCCAGGTACTGCTAAGTCAGATGTCATGGCGTGACTTAACGTTGATGAACTTCTGTTGATGACTTGACGCAGTGTTTTAGAGATGATCTTGAAGGCAGTTTTCTCAGCCATTGCCTGAAACAAAAGTCAATGTAGCAAAATTGATTTTGCATTGAATGTTAAATATGCATTTTATATGAGTACAGACATCAGACATTAACATCTCCCTGTCAGTCTTTCTGTCTGTCCGCCTCTCTCTTTCTCTCTCTCTCTCTCTCTTTCGAAAAAAAGATTTAAGCTTTAAATCGTGGCATAAAAAGTTATTGAGGGCTCCCGTTTTTTTTAATTACCTGGCATATATGATGTCTTTAAGTGATATAATTTATAAGAGCTTAAATGGCAAGCCAGTCATGAGCCCCATATCTATAATATAAAGCAGATTGTAAGGCGTATGTATGTATGTATGTCCAGAATAAAAATCATAACCATTTAACCAATCTTGATAAAACTTGGCATTAAAGTTTCTTAGATCATGGCTGAAACCGTAATGAATGTTTAATGTCCATCACCCAACCGGAGGGCCCAAAAATAACCCAAATTACCTAACTGTATTTCTATTAAATAGCGAAATATTTTAACAAATCGGGTAAACCCGTTTTCATACTCTACCTTTATTTTCGTGGTAAGATAAAAAATGTGAACGGAACATTTACCAAGTTTGACAGATCTAAATTCAATTCAGTAGATTAGTAATACCCAAACTAAGACCCGCAGGCCGTAGATCATATCCAGCTAGTAGCTTATAAATAAACCTCTAGATTAAGAAACAACTCCTTGTCGTGTAGTATGATCTACAGACTGTTTGAACCCTGCCCGCGGCCATACTCTGCAGGAAGGTTGGTCAAAGGAAAGTAATTAATCTGAACTTATAAAGAAACTTTTAGAAAGCAGGCCTATTGATTAAAGGATAAACTTTTAAAGTTAATTTCGCATCTAGGTATTAAATAGTATACTTTTGGTAACATACATGGAAATGTACTGTAAAATATTCAAGAGTACATATGTATGTAATATCTAACTGTAAAATCATGGTGAAGGCCTACCTGTAATAGTTACCACGCTGAACAGGAAAGTAACTAATTCATTTTGAAATTTTGATAAATCAATATTCAGAAAATTCAAGATGAGTTAGTTGGCACCATTATCACTTACCTACACATTGTAGTCTAGACTTATTTATACGCGCGTGATTTAAGTAGCCAGAGATTGAGGGGGGGGGGGGGGGAGGGGGAAAAGGAGAGGGGGGATATAAGCTGAGTCCAGCTTGAATCTGGCAGGTCCGTCAGAATATTGTGCTGACCCGGGAATTGGAAATATTGGCGCTGATGCCATGTCGCGAGCCACGTGACAGCCATGGAGGCAAATTTGTCACAGAGGGAGTCACCAATTTCACCTTGTTTCTCCAGACCTCACTCCCTAGCCGTCTTCCCCATATCCCTCCCTCCTCACCCCTGGCTTGTTGTTGTCAACGTGGTTACTGGAATGTAATGTACCCCACGAGCTATCACGTCTGCTGACTCGAGCCTGTAGGACTGGCTGATTACATTGTGAGAATATTGACTCAACGACTTCAGGTGAGTCTTTTATAAATGAATGTGTATCTATTGTGTTGTGTTGTAATTTGTATTTGATTTTATTTATATTATCATTTATTATTAGGGATGTTGATAAATAATCTATCTTTCTACGATTATCTACCTGAGACCAGATACCACCTTATATGATGTTACATAGGCTACTATTGATTATATAACTAGTTACTTAACTAATTAAAAAAATTAATAAAGTGTTCTTCCCTAGTGCTATTAGAGCATGGAATGGGTTGCCAGAGCTAGCCAGGAAAACCAGTGACTTGGCAGAATTTAAGTCATTGGTTAATATGCATGACTAAATGCATGACGCATAGGACGTAATCATCTTCTTTTTTGAAGTAACGTCTGTATTATATAAGATAAGATAAGAAGGTATAATGTGAGTAAGTATATATAAGTAAAGTACCCCTTTCAGACCGTGCGATCCATTGGGCAGATGATGAAAAGGTCATATGTTTCTATGGCCCACTAATAACAAGGTTGTCATGTGGTCAGCACAACCACCAAATGCCTTTACGTTTCCCCAACCAATGTCTGGTACTCATTAGAGCTGGATGGACTCAGAGGCGCCCTAAAGATCCCGAAATTAAAATACCAATCTTCATCAGGATTCAAACCCGAGAACACTTGTTAGGGAAGCCAAGCGCTTGAAGAGGTTTAATGTGAAAAAGCATGCTTCCTAATTTTTGTAATAGCTTAGATGCATAATTTATGAAACAATGTTCTGATAGTGTTTGAAAATCACGACATAGTGTACATCAGATATTCTATACTTAGTCTGAATGAATTTTTAATTAGACAAAAAACATTAAATGAATCTGTGAAACTGGGATGTTTAGAAAGTCAGGGGCGTAGGTAAGGACTGGGACGTTTAGAAAGTTAGGGACGTAGGTGTGGACTGAGAGGGTACGTGCTGGTAGAGATGAATGTAATAACACGGGTAAGTAAGTATGCAATATGATATCTAAGGCTTTCTGTTTTTTTAATGTTATACATTATAATTAGTTAAGTAGTACCCGTTTCTGAACTTGCGATGTATAGGGCAGATGATGTGAAGGCCATATGTTTCTAAGGGTTAACGAGGGTACCATGAGGCCAGCACAACGATCAACCACTTTTACTTAGACTAAGACACTAAGACTGCTTTATTGATCCTTATGGAAATTCGTTGTGATTACAAGGACTCTGATCTCACATAAAGACAACACAACAGAAACATACACATAAATAGAACAGACACAACATAAAGATTTCATTCAGCGACTACACACAGGCATCTTGGTCCTTTTCACGTTTCTTGATCAACGAGTGGCGTTGATATAGTCTGACCGAGTAAGCAACGAACGAGTTTTTGTACCGCTCGGATCTAGTCTTGAAAGATATAAGTCGCCCACTTCTAAAAATCCTGAAATTTGAAGTCCCAGTTTTCACAAAGATTTGAACTCAAGTTGGTTCAAAAGTCAAGCGCTTTACTACTCAGATATCGCGCCCCTTCCCCTCCCAAATCGCATGTATTATGAAAATGAGAATTTTTCAACCTGATTATAAAATAATATTTTTGTGTCACTGTTTTTAAAATTTGTGTTGTATTTTTTGTTACAAATATACTTTAGTTTCTCTCCTGGCTCCTACTTGCTCTTTATTTACTTATAGTAAGGAAAAATAAAGAGGATTATATCTCTATATCTAAAGTTGACTTACACTTCCAGACATTGCTGTGCACATGATGGAGATACTGTACAGCTCATTTGTTTCTAGTTTTTATGGCCTATGTTTAACGAGGGTGCTTTAATAAGGCTTTTGTTCCAGTCTGTAGATTAATGTGGTGTACAGTATTGCACGTGGTTACGTAGTCCCAGCTGCTGCGTATATATTTGGTCTCACCCAGCGACGTTGTAACAAAGGTGTTGTGTGGCCAGCAGAAAGACCAACGATCTTTAGTTTCTCCAAGTAATGTCAGATGGCCATTAGAATTGGATGGACTTATGGGCGTCCTAAAAAAATCTTGAAATGTCTAGCATTCATGGGAAGTTGAACTCTCGAGACAACTTGCTGCTAAAACCATGCACTATAACACCCTACAAGAATGATAGTCCATATATATATATATAGGTTCCCCTCTTTAAAGACATGTTTTCTAGTTGTATATAGTAAATTTATATAAATAGTTTGGTTATAGATATTTATTGGAGTATAAATAGTCAAGTTATAGTACACATATGTTTTAGAAATTTAAGCTATAGCTAGATTGAGTTATGAAAAGCTGTTACACATTGTAACTGTTTCATTACACGAAAAGCTATTTTTTGTATGGCATCAAGGTTTATGTGGCAGTCTAATTTTATTTGCTTTAAGAAAACTGTCTTATTATGGAATTTGTCAAGTAAACAGTTCACTTTTTTTTTCTTCTTTGAGTTTATGTCACTTGACCAGTACTTAGATTAATTGAGACATCAGTCTATTTCTCAGGTCTGATTTCAAAGAAATTCTTCTGTCTTTATCTTCACTTTTCTTGAGTGCAAACAAAAATTCGTTCCTTCATGTATGGACGGTTTCTTGCTGTATGTCACTTTTTTCTTTTTTTTTTTTTGTAGTGATTTTTATGTGGTCTGGCTCGTTTCACTTTTATATTCCCTATCCCTATGTCTGCTTAACCGTTGGTGCACCATACATGATCTTTCCACCGTCTTTCTCCATTCTTTTGACTAGAATCTTTTTCAATGACAGGCCTGTCCATTCTTTGATGTTGTCATTTCATCACTTTCTCTGTTATACTCTTGTTCCTTTTTCCTGGAACTGTTCCCTGTAGAAAAGTTTTCGCTAACGTTGAAGATCTCGTGATATGTTCGTACAGTTTTAAGTTTGTGATTTCTGCCTTTGGTCAGCAGGTTATCGTGGGACCAAATCGCCATTGTAATCCTGTTTTGAATTGTCTCTTTTGTGCTGTGATTTTTGTATGCGATACTTAAGATCTTTCTATAGTATCTCGACTCTATTGTTAGGAATCTCCTCACTAGTTATGCAGTTACCTTTGTCTTATTATTATTTCATACTCCACATTTGGTCGTAATAACAAGACCAGACTTTACAAAAAAACAAACAAAAAAAACACATCATTATGGTCAGACACTATATGATTTTACAAACTGACAACGCTAAAATAGAAGGACATAAAATTTTTGTGTCAAGGTCCAGTAAATACGTAGAAAATATATAAACCAAACTTTAAGATTCAGTCTTTAAATAAACTTTACAAATCAATATTAAGTATTAACTTCTTAACTTCTTTTAAAAAATCAAGAATTACTACCCTGTGGCCTGTAGCAATACTTGAGAATCAATTTCCTGAATACGATTTTGACCATAAATATCCTATATTGATGTTTGAGAATCAATGACCTATATACGACTTTGAAATTAATGACCTATATAAAACTTGAAAATCAATGACCTATATACAAATGTGAAAATCAATGACCTATATAAAAAATATGAAAATCAATAACCTATTTAAAACTTTATGGATCAGTGTCACTGATTAATTTTTGAAGATTTATGTTCCAAATTTAGCTTTCAATATCAAGGTCTTGAAAAAAACATGCTTTAGATTCAACTAACTAAATTTAACTTTGAGAAACCATGTCCTATATAAAACTTTAAAAATCAATGTCCTGTTTTAAACTCGGCGGAAGCAACGTCCTGCATTAAAGTTTGAGAACCGATGTCCTGTAATAAACCTAATAACAAAATCCCGTGAAGACATTAAAGATTGAAGAAAATTGTTGACACTAAAAAAGAGGAACAGAAACTTGGAGCAAATAAAACGATTTAAAAGCTTTCAGTTGGCAGCATAAAAAAGAAATTTGCATAGATTTTTTTTTCTATTAAATCGATTGTAAACAAAAAGCCAGATAATGGAAATGTTTACAGGGGAATTGAATGATACACATTTGTCAAAGTAAAAATATTGAATTAGAATATTAGAAGTTAATATAAAGGACGCGCTTCTGTATTGTTTATCGTTATTATTTAATCATTGTCTTGAAATCATTATATGATTAGTGAGTATAATACGAGAATGGGAAATGGGATTTAAAAAAAAACATGTTTACCAGACAGACAAGCAGAAAAACAGGCAGATATAAGCTTTGTATATACTTTTACATTTATAGAACGAGTCAGCATTGCAGCTTTTTGTGAAGACATTGCTGTAACTTTTCGCCTCTCGTACCAAAAAGCGAACTTGAAGATATTTTATCCCCCGCCTTGTGACATGAACTCTAATTAGAACGTCTAAAAATTATCTGCTATGGAGGTGAGGTTAAATAAAAGTCGATTTTCTGGAGAGCTCATTTTTTTCTAACAGAAGATTTTTTTCTTAAATATAATATTATTTCTAGCTGTCCGATATTTGGCTTAGGGATAATGTTGGCCAAGAAGAAAGACAGCATGACTTGTTACTTTATGGTAAGAGTTTAAATCTTTTTTTTTTTAAACTATATTTGCGTAACAATATTCACGTTACTGCTGGGCACTTGTCATGGCTCCGCACGGTCCGTTGTCTTTCAACTAACGTAACATCTTCTATGCGCATTGACAAGACTTCCGCAGCATATGGTGTGCAAACAAATGCCGAAAAAAACAACAACAACAAATTATGACCAATAGCCAACAGGGATTTAAAAGGGGCATCAGTATTGGAGGTGAACCGCTGACTAGTGTCAGTAGTTTCTTATAACTTGGAGCTATTGTCTCAGACGAGGGAACAAAACCTGAACTACTGTCCCGAATTGCGCAGTCCACAGCAGCACTTGCAAAACTTAAAATAATATGGAAAGACAAAGGCATAGCCCTTGACACCAAAGTCAGACTGATGTGCTTCCTGGGCATGGCCACATTCTTATATCCTTGTGAGTCTTGGACGCTGACTGCAGAGCTGAGAGGAGGATCCTAGCAATGGAATTGAGATGCTACATAAGGATTCTAGTTATCACATTTAAAGACCGCATAACTAACCAAGAATTTAGAGACAGGGTTACTGCAGCGATTAGACCCCATGATGACCTGCTTACTATCGTAAAAAAAAGCAAGCTAAAAATCTATAGCCATTTTACAAGGTCTTCGTTGCTCGCAAAGACCTTCATTCACGGAGCAGTAACAGAATAAAAAAGAAGAGCAAGACAGAGAACGCGATGAGAAGACAACATTAAAGAATGGACGGGCCTGCCATTGAAAGAGGTTCTAACTAAGGCAAAACACAGGGAGGAAGGACGGTCGACAAATCTTGCATGGTGCCCCAACGGTCCAACAGACTAAGGGATAGCTAAAGGTAAAAAAAAAAACATCTACTGGTTTTGAGGAGTCTCTATGTAAAGACTCCGAAGAAACTCTGTAAAAAATATGTTTCTTGAATTTTATATCTTTCAACACTATTCTGTAAGAAAAAAAATTTATTGATTATTAATTTCACTTACGAAGTAAAACAATTTGACTGACCAATATATAGGCATTGTCTTTGATTCCGACTATTCGAGATATGTGCAGTGTTTCACATGACCACTCAAACCTTTGATGTGACCTCTTTATTTAGCCACAACCAGTGTCGTAGCAAGCGATTCGCGGGGAGGCCAGTGGGGCTTGACCTCTTTAGGGGTCCCTGCATTTTGATAATCGACATCATAACATGAAATAATGGGTTAATATTTAATATCTAATGTAAAAAAAAAGTCGAACATTCATTTTGCCCCTCCCCCCCCCTCAAATTGGGGCCCGGGGAGATTTTCAAATCCCCCCCCCCCATCCCCCAATCGTAGCTACGCCATTGGCCACAACTAGTGAATATTGTTAAATAATTGAAGCAGGTAAAAATACAAACAATCTGTACCTTGTGACTCATAAACAATGACCCCGATAACTAGCTTTGATTTCCTTATGAAATCTAAAAAGACTTTCTGGATTGCTACATAATTATTGACTCTTAGAACTTCCTTTCCTTTGATGACACGCATAATTGTTTACCTAAATATCTTTTCAAGGAATTCGGGAAGTTTTGACAATTACACATAATAACCTTTTAGCCTGGTCATTTACACAGACAGTAATCTTGACCTATATTACCGATCCGTCCATACTGGCCGACTTGCGCGTTGAAGCAAGGAGATTCTCTTATTGTGTTAAGTTTAAGTTCGTGTGTCCTAGCAAGAGTTACAATGACAAAGTGATTCATGTAGACCAGTAGTTCTCACACACTCTGATACGCGGAACCCCAGAAGTCCACGAGACGACCGCAGGGGGCCACAGAAATATGATTACTGTATAGAATTAAAATAACTTGTGATCGCTTAAAGCAAGTCCATCCGTTCGAATAGTTTTAACACTAATCAACTTGTCAGTTACTAATGTTTAAATGTTTATTGCGTACTAGTCTATGTTTAAATGTTTATTGCCTACTAGTCTATGTTTATATGTTTATTGCGTACTAGTCTATGTTTAAATGTTTATTGCGTACTAGTCTATGTTTATATGTTTATTGCGTACTAGTCTATGTTTATATGTTTATTGCGTACTAGTCTATGTTTATATGTTTATTGCGTACTAGTCTATGTTTATATGTTTATTGCGTACTAGTCTATGTTTATATGTTTATTGCGTACTAGTCTATGTTTATATGTTTATTGCGTACTAGTCTATGTTTATATGTTTATTGCGTACTAGTCTATGTTTAAATGTTTATTGCGTACTAGTCTATGTTTATATGTTTATTGCGTACTAGTCTATGTTTATATGTTTATTGCGTACTAGTCTATGTTTAAATGTTTATTACGTACTAGTCTATGTTTATATGTTTATTGCGTACTAGTCTATGTTTATATGTTTATTGCGTACTAGTCTATGATGATTTAAATCGAGACCAGTCGTTACAGAAGGCCTGAACACTGACCTACAACGTCACAACCTGTGGGCAGTTTAAACCAAACCAGCTCGTTGCCACGTCACAGGTCTGAACGTCCCATTTTAACCCTTTTAAAATTTGTTTCAAGAATTGTTGTACATTTAGGCAAGCCAGTTTAAGGAATGAATTGAGTTAAGCTAAAGATATTTATTTACATAGTAAAGTTTCCCCTTTCAGACCTTTCGATCAATGGGGCAGATGATGTTAAAGTCATGTGTTTCTATGGCCAACGGTTGACAAGAAGGGTGTCATGTGGTCAGCACAACGACCAAATTGACTGTACTTCCCCCAACTAAAGTCAGGTACCCATTACAGCTGGTTGGACTCATGGGCGCCCTAAAAATCCCGAAATTCAAAATCCCATTTTTCACCAAGATGCGAACCCAGGACCCCAGGTTCAGAAGCCAAGCATTAACCCCCCCCCCCTCCTAGCCACATAACCCCCTTTACATAATAAGAATACACAAATGTTATGAAAGTAATATATAGCAGCCCGCCAAGCCTAACTGTTCTATTTCTTCACGACTTGCAGATCTACACGAAATCTCTATCACCAGTTTTGACCGCACAGGTGTCAATGGTGCGCAAGTAGTGCGTAAATTCCAAAACTAAAAAAAAACTCGTAGTGACCTATTTAACTAACACCTCGTGAGACTGTATCACATATCACACTGAAGCGAGATTTCGATGTCTGGCGAGACTTCAGGCTAACCTCGTGCTCTGAAAAAACAACCAAATATTCCATTCCATCCAAGCCAACCAAAAAATCTAGTTCAATTACAAAAAAGTTTTGTTTTTTTATTTCAAAGGGAAGAAGAATAA
Source organism: Biomphalaria glabrata (assembly GCF_947242115.1). NCBI lineage: Eukaryota > Metazoa > Mollusca > Gastropoda > Planorbidae > Biomphalaria > Biomphalaria glabrata. Next base: position 10,686,486 of record NC_074718.1, read on the forward strand.
AAAAAAAAAAAACTTGAAAGAAAGATTTTCCTGATGTTCTATTCTAATGACATCCTCCCTCCTAATTTCCCAACATATTTTTTTTCTACTTTCTCTCTATTCTAAAGGCACATCTCTAATTACCCATATCTAGTGAATATAATCAATAAGGCGGACAGCTCGGCTTCATAACCTTAAATACTTCTCTAGCTCCTACTCCTGGGGTAGTTAGAATGAGGGTGTGCAGTGAAGAGTGAGAGAGGGAGAGAGAGACAGAGAGAAAGAGGAAGAGAGAGTGAGAGAGAGAAAGAGAGAGAGAGACAGGGGAGAGAGGTAGAGAGAAAGAGAGAGATTGTGTATATAAGTGAGTGAGTGTGAGAGAGTGAAAGTATGTGTGTATGAGTATACGTGAAGGTGAGAGAGAGAGAAAGAGAGAGAGAGAGAGAGAGAGAGAGAGAGGATGGGGGGCTCTAATCTTCTTTTACCGTAAAACTCATTTCCGAAAATTTGTTTTTTTTTCTTTCTAGTTTTTTTTTCTGCCTTCTGTCGCCATTTCTAATTTGTTTTTAATACTTTCAGCTATTTTCTTCTCTGAGGTGATCAAAGCTTACAATTTAGAATCGTCTGTCTGTTCTATGGCTTGTGGTCTAACTCAAGTAGATGTATATATCAACGCTTGAAATAGTCTTTCTTCTAACATGTGTACGTAAGAAGGAAATCTAAAATATGTCCATAAAAAGGAATCTATAACAATTATACAAGAAGAAATCTAAAATATGTAGATCTATATACTGTAAAAAGGACTCTATAATCAGTTTTTTTTTTTAAAGTCCAAAATATGTATGTAAGAAAGAAATAGTCCAGATATCAGCGACCCAGACTAAGTCTAGATAGCTGCCTTGGTAAAACTTCGAATCTATGGTCTTAATTTCCAGTCCCGGAAGAAGACTGGGGCAGCACATTTCTTTACAGTATTCCTGATTTACTACGCTGAATATTAATCTAAAGTACTTCTGGAAATATAGATTTGAAAATTAAAATGTTAAAATATTAACTACGTTTCATGTAGACTTCTATAACCCCGCTCCCTCCCCCCCCAAAAAATGATACGATACATACTTACAGTTTATTCGTACTCAGAAATACAATTTCACACTTAAAGACAAACATTAAAATGGTGGACATGGAAGGACCTATGACTTATAAATAACTAATAATGATTCCATAGCAAACCATTATTGTATTGTTCGTCCTATAAATTTCGGGAATTCATTCAAGTATGAAAATCATGACATCTAATCTCAAATCTCTTACAGTGCCGCACGGAATGGAGCGTAGAGGGCGCTAGGACTGTCCAAAGCGCATAGCAGATAGCAGGCAAACATGTTATTTTCATTAAGAAACTTTTGAAAGAAATGTCTTTATATTTCGGACTTGTATTTATAATCTTTCTGGAGTCTTATTATCTCCAAAAAGAACAAGCGGTGTGAAATCTATAGCAAATGTATTCTGGTAAAAGAAATCCAACTTGATCAAAGCGTTTAACGTTTAATAATATACATAAATAAAAAGCCTGATATGGGAAATTTCTCGTTTATTTTCTTTTTTCAGATTATACTTTAGCTTACAATAACACACAAGACAAACAGGTTAACGTATCCACGTCCAGACCATATTATACTTTTGAGCAGTCAAGGTTATTTGGAAGTTGAATATATAGTTCATAATCATTTACACTATTCATTGTTTATTGCAATACACCCGCTGGGATCATCAATTTTAAAGTCGTAATAGTGAGATCTGAAGCATTATTGGTTTTGAGTTTGTGAATTGTTATACAGCTAGTGCTTTGATTTAGAAATGGTTAAATTATTTGTGCATTTTTAGTACAAGGTCTCACTGTATAACCGTGAAAGTCTCATCGCACTGAGGCACCGTCTTGAGAAGTCTATTCTCTAATAACACGAACGAGAAAAGCAGCAGTTCGTTGCAGATTTGCCCTGTCTCCGTACAACTCTAACTCAACATGCGTACCAGCTTCGTCACTCAAATGACCGTTTTTTGGTGTGTAGTATCACGCACTCGTAAAGCTGGTGGTTAACTGTTTTGGCAGTGAGTCGAAGTTAGCTTTAAATTTAGCAAAATAAGCTCCGATTGGACAATGTCCCGTTCTGTACCTAGCAAGTGTTACCTGTTCTTCCCTGTTTAACTTCCACCATTCGTCCCTGCCTGTGCTTCCGTTGTCGGTGCCACTTTTCTCTAATCCATTCGACTACAATTGCCCTAGCCTGTTCAAAAGTCTGTGGCTCCTCCACAGGGAAATTTCTCTATAGCTCTCTGGGCTGTTGGCGCCCTAGCCTTTTTTTAAGAATGGGAACAATGGAGCCAATCTCCACGCCTTTGGAAAGTCCCATTGAATCCATGTCCGATTTAGTAAGTCGTACAGCTTTCGGAGGCCAATCAGATCAAAGTTTGTTTAGCATCTCTGCGCTGATGCCATCTGGCCCTGCTGCTTTGTAAAGCCTAGTCTTTTTAATAGCGAAATCATTGCTAAGAGAAAGTCTCTGTCCCAGCGTCACTGTCGACCAATCTGCGTTTTTCTTTGGCTCTTCTAATGTGATCGAGGGCCACCAGCACGGAACTTTTTATGAACTTTAGAGACTCCAGCGAAATGCTTGTTCAAAGCCTCGGTTCTCCTTTTCTCAGTTATAACAGGGCCACCTGGTGTCTGTAGAGGCTCCGCTACCCTCGGTCCCCCACTCCAGCCAGATTGTTTAGTAATTTACATGTCTGTCGTCCATCCGCAAGGTCCACGTTCGCACAGACCTCCGACCACTTCTTAAGCGAATCCTCTGTCACTGTTTCTCTTAAAAGCGACGTAAGCTTGTTGTAGGCTGTCACAGTCTCGGTTGACATTGCCTGTTAAATGTTCACCTCGGGTTAAGAGGGTGAAAAGACGCGTGAAACTCCTGATATTGAAACAGGAAGTAGAATGACTAAATTGACTTTGAGTTCAGTCAGTCAAGTGGTATCTTTTGGACCAGTCAGTCAAGTGGTATCCTTTGGACAAGGCAGTCGAGTAGTATCTTTTGGTCAAGTTCGGACAGTAGTGACTTAGAGAGTCAAGTAGTAATTTTGAGTTAAGAAGTATCTTCTGGGCAGTCGAAGCCAGTGGTCACTTGAGACATGTATTTCTAATAGTTATTAATCTGTACTATTATTATTAGTAGTATTACGTATTTGTTACCCGCTGTTAACCCGGACGTTACTTGAAGTCTATTTTGGAGAATTTGGCATGTTGGATATATTTGATACCGCTGTTATGTGGATGTGACTTTGTTTCTTATTGGATCATGTCACTGACAAGGAATGCAGTATTATTATTGTTATCATATAGCCGTTATATTTTGTCTGCTAAAGTGGCGTTAAGTCAATCAGTAATATCTATGTTTGTCACGTGTCAAGTGTGACTCCAGGAAGCACGAACCCAGCAGTCTACGACATTCGCGACACACTAATAGTAACCAGTCTCATGTGTAATAGTATAATACTACGTCAACGCACATAGAACGTTTATTTAGGCTCGTCTTGTTTCCGCTGTCTCTTGTCTAGCGTGATTTCTTCCTGAAACTTTTCGTTACCTGACAAGACGTGCCAACTCTTGGAACCAAAGTGACCGGCATATGCGCTTGCCGTTCGTTTGCGGTATGGCCCTGCGAGCCGCCGTTAAAAGAGCCTTCACAGAGTCCATACGTATCATTAAGTCCTCAAAATAAATTTCAAGTTTCTCTAAGAGTGCATCCAATGCACTCCTATAGACCTGCCAGTCCGCCTTTGGGTACACCCACTTACGTTTAGGGAGACAGTTTTTTTTGTCGTTCCGAGATTAATCGTGACCATTAGCGGCAGATGATCCGACCCTAGGTCCGTCAGGACGTCTAGCCGACTCTTTGCAACTACATCCGCGGAGACCAGGCACAAAAATGGCTTCGACTCCCCCCCCCCCCCCAGCCTGGAATGAATGAATGTTGCCGGGGAGTCAACGTCGTTGAGGAGAACCAAATTTGTTCCATCGCATAAGTCGAGTACCTTTTCGTCTCGAGAGATCGGTTGTTGGACAACCTAACAACTGAATTTTGGCGTTGAAATTACTCGCCACTACAGTCCTGGTGCTGTACAGGCTTTTATCATCGAGTGTAGGGACACTTTGCGGTGGATTATAGACATTTAGGCATTCAATTCTCTGTTCATACTTATAGATTTCAACCATGAGTGTGTCGGTTCCACCGCTCTCTCGAGAAGCAGAATCCTTTACACGAGCTAGTAAAGAGTTCCTGACAAAAGTGACTAGCTTCTGGCAGTTTACATAACAGCAGGTGAAAGCCGTGAAGCCCGAAAGCGAGGGCACACAACTCCGTTTCCTCCCAGCGTTTGCCCGCCTCCTGCCCCAAGAGCGCATCGACCTCATACGTCGACAAAAGTCTCTCAATTTCATGTTTCTTTAACCGTAGCTGCGTGAAGACATTAAATGATATGATTCTGAGTTGCCCAGTAGCACTACCATGTTTGGGCCTAGAGCAGCGGTTCTCAACCTTTTATGCTCGGCGACCCCTTTTTACAATCCGTCTATCTGCCTCGACCCCCCCCACACACACACACACGGCAGTAGAAGAAAAGACAATAATAATCTATATTTTCGATGGTCTTAGGCGACCCCTGGCAAATCGTCAATCGACCCACAAGCGGGTCGCGACCCACAGGTTAAGAACCCCTGGTCTAGAGGGACTGCCCCTCTTAAGTTCCTTTTCCGAGCTATTATTGGTCACGTTTGGTATGAGGTTCACGACTTCCTCGACCGTGCCTTCTGTAGGTCGGCTAGGCTCGATTCGCGTCGAGGGGAACAATAACAACCCTTGAATAGTTTTTGCAGTCAGTTCCGATACTCTTAGCGGGCGGACAACTTGAAGATCTACGACGGTAGCTAACTTATCAACCTTTAACCAGTCATCATGATACAAATGTGTATCCTGTGGCCTTTGTGAGTGATCTCCACCTATCTCGCTATGAGGCCGCTTGCAACCAGGTACTCTCTTCTATGTCAGCTAAGGCAAGCTATCGCCTAGGCTGGTCCTTAAAGCGTTTCCGTGGGGCACCCCTGTTACGTCAACCACCTTTTAGCTCACAAAAAAAAAAAAAAAAGACTGCCTGCGTCCTCTAAACCAATATTAACATCATTTTTTTCTCCAGGTTCAGTGGGATTGCTTAATGGTCGTAATTGCTAAAGAACGGGGGGGGGGGGGGGGAGGGGGGGATTAGTTCATTGCTAGAGGCTTGGAATTTCGATCTTATTTGCGTCTTACACAGTTTGTATAGGCTCTGTATTTACGGCCTCCACCCCTCTTAGGCAGATAACCGTTTTATTTTTTTAATTTATTGACATAGTTTCTATTGTACTTTTAGTTACTGGTGTATTTATTGCTTTTATTTGAGTTGTTGTTTTTAGTTTGGGGTGTAGGCAGCGAACTTTAGTTAAGTTTTTTTTTTATCCTGTCAATATCGTGTAGGTCGGTGTCAAGGATTGACAGTCAATCCATTTAATAGCACCGAATAAAATGCATATGCCTATTGATGAATAACAATATTTATTGAATTGATGTTCTTACCAGACAATTTGCTGTTGAGTATTTTGGTTAGTCTATGCTTGCATACTGCAAGAAAGTCCTTCTTTTATTTTTATACCTTCCGTTAATAGTGTTGTTCTGGTTTATTCTAATATATTTGTAGAGTGTAGCAGAGTTAAATTCCTTGATAATAATAATGACAATAATGAATGTCTCCTATATTAAGGTGGTTAACTGGTAAAGCGCCTAAGTTCGAATCTGGAAGGTGCAGAAAGAATGGTGCACGAAACTGCACTTATATTGTGTTATAATAAGTACATGCCATTACTTGAATTCAAGTGTTTCCCTTAACTTTTATCAGAAAAAGTAAATCTCATGTATAACATGGTCATGGCCCCATTGGTCTATTTGAAATCAAATCATTAAATAAGAACAATCTGGTATAAACTTTGCCACATGTAAATTATGAGTGAGTCTGGTGTGAATGTACACTTTGGTTTCTTATAGTTATAATGTTTTTTGCTTGGTGTAATGTACAAATAATAAGACAAATTTCCATACGGACAATAAAGATTATTATTATTTTTATTATTATTATTATTTATTGAGTTTATGTTACTTCTTATTATATAACAATACTGCTATTCAAGTCAGAACGTCATGGAACCTGGATCTAACAATTTCCCCTAGAAATTTAACAGTTGATGTATATCGCTGAGAAAAATAATTACTAGCTCGTTGGCCACGCGGGGCAAACTCTAGATTGAGCGTTATAATTTTTCAAAGTAAAAAGAAATACATTTAAACTTGGCTACAGAGTTAGGCATAGATCTAGATAAAGCAATGGTTTTGAAGGGATTATCGCGTTTTTTTGAAAGGACTATCGCGTTTGGGAATTTCCGAATGTAAAGCGTTATTGAGTCAAAGGTTTAATTGAATGTTCTGGAAAATTTTGCGCCTCGTCATCAAAGTCTAGATCTAAAGGTCTTTCATTGGAATATTATAAAGTGTAATATACCTATACATTTTCTTAAATAGGATTCTTTTTTTTTTTTTTTTTGGGGGGGGGGGGGGGGTCAAAATGTTCCATTGTCATTTTTAATATAACATTCATTTGTTATTAAGTGAACACTTGCTCTATAAATTGTCTTTTTAAAAAAGTATTTTTAAAAAATGTTTTTATTGTTTTTTTTTAAATATTTTAAAATCTCTATCTTTATATTATATTTATACTCTATTTTTGCTATTTCGTTAACAGAAGTTAATATCATGTCACTGCCTATCACTTGGCTGCTCCCAGATGTGTATCTTGCAGTGGTTCACAAGCCGTTGAACACCCAGACCAGGGACTACGCTCATTAGAACCAACACACAGTATGTCCATGCTCATTAGGACCGGCACTCTCGTCCGTAAGTCTTCCCGTAAGGCAACGATTCGCCGGACCAAGTCAGCTGGAAGTACCACCTCAGGGAGTCACCCACGCCCACTCGATAATGACGGACTCAGCTCCGCTACTTCCTCGGTCCCCGGGACACCCATCGCCAAATTGCACAACTTGTACACGGACCCGATACTCAGCAGTTCGCCTGGCAAATCAAGCGTGACAACCAACAGTACTGTGGTGGTAGGTACAACGACGTTAGCTAGTACTTTTATTGTGTCTGTAGTTGTGTTTGTTACTGTTTTGTTGTTGTTTGTTGTTTTTATGTTGTTATTAATGTTGTCGTTTTGAGTTATTTGGTGATTCTTCCTGTTGTTTATTTTTGTTGTATTTTGTTATTATTTTTATTCTTATAGTGTTTTTTTTTTACAAATTTTGAACACGTTATTTCTTCCACTTCCGTTCTCGGATCAAGTTGAGCATTGGCACAATTATTCATTGTTCCTAGCAAAACATTAATCATTCAAAACATTAACCAAATAGTTAATTAAAAGTAGTAAAGTATCGTAAGGTTCCCCTTTCAGACTCTCCTGAATATAGTATTATATTGTAACTTGATTTGTTAACTCAGAAACCATTTTGCCCTCACTAGCTGTTGTGTTGTTTTTATATGAAAAAAGAGTCCTTATAATCACAACACATTTCCATAAGGATAAATAAAGCAGCCCTAGTCTTAGTACATAGAAGCAAGCAGCAGGCAACAGATGGCGTCTCAAAGAGACGGAAACTCTCACGATGGTCGCGGGACACGTTGGAGGCCTAAAAATTACAGCACTTTGATTTGTCTGCATCGGTTATGGCAAATATTCAGTTGACAGAACTTTACCTGGTCACATGAAATAATGCACTCCTCCCTAATCTTAAGAATCGACGGCAATACCTTATCGTTATCTTTTTAATACTAAACACATTTCAAGTAGTCAAACAACTTTCTCTTATTAGAAAAAATATTGTATTTAGCCCATATATATATAAAGATGATCCATAGTTGCGTTTTGATTGAAGGAAGAGGCTATGTATGTATATATATATATATATATATATATATAGAGAGAGAGAGAGAGAGAGTGAGAGAGAGAAATTAATTGTTAATAAAATAAATAAGAAATGGACGAGCTCTCATCCAAATCACAAGAAAGATGACGCTTACTATAAGCTATCCCGACAAGACCAACGTCTAATCTTTCGACTCAGGACCGGACACAACAGAATGCGACAACACATGCACCGGAAGCTCAAAATTGGAACCAGTGAAATCTGCCCATGTGGAGTATCACCAGAGAATGCCGACCATGTCCTCCAAAACTGCTCTCTTTACCAAGAGGCCCCCGTATAAGACACTGGCCCCAAAACACCCCAATAGAAAGAAAACTATATGGAGAGCTCCTTAATTTGGAAACCACTGCGCAATGAGAACGAAGAAGAAGAAGAAGAAGAAGAAGATATAAAAATGATCCATAGTTGCGTTTTGATTGAAGTAGGAGGCCATGTATATATAAATATAAATACACACACACACATATATATCACTGGCGGATCCAGAACTTTGGAGTGGGGGGGGGGGCGATTTTTTTCCAAACCCTAACCCTAACGCCCAGTAAACCCTAACCCTATGCATAAACGTGCGTACAGCATATATATATATATATATATATGAGAATAAAATAGAGCAGTGTTTCTCAACCTTCAGCGAAAAAAAAAAGTCATGTTGAGGCCTTTCTCTTGCAAGCTTGGGGGTCTGGGGGAGCGCTGTAAGATTCCCCCAGTTTTCTTGCATTTTTCACTGCAGAAACGCATCCTTCTGACATCTACAGCTCATTATTTATCAGCGGGGTTCGGGGCGAAGCCCCGACGCCAAAAGCGTTTTCTAGCATTCTTCACTGAAGAAACGCATTCTCCTGACATTTATAGCTCACTATTTATCGGTGGGGTTCGGGGCGAAGCAAAAAGCATTTTCTTGCATTCTTCACTGCATAAGCACATTCTCCCTACATCTACAGCTCATTATTTATCAGTGGGGTTCGGGGTTAAGCCCCGACGCAAAAAGCATTTTCTTGCATTTTTCACTGCAGAAACGCATCCTTCTGACATCTTCAGCTCATTATTTATTAGTGGGATTCGGGGCAAAAACCGTTTTCTTGCATTCTTCACTGGAGAAACGAATTCTCCAAACATTTATAGCTCATTATTCATCAATGGGGTTCGGGTCGAAGCCAAATCACGAAAAGCGTTTTCTTGCATTCTTCACTGAAGAAACGCATTCTCCTAACCTAAAGCTCATTATTCATCCTATTATAAAGGACCTTTCGAATAATGTTGACAAATATTCTAATATACATTTTTACGCCATTAATACATTGCAAATAAAACCGATTTGTTCCTTGAAAAGATAAGATACCCCATATCTTTAGATTAAGGCTTTGAGGATCGCCGCCGAAAAAAAATTATTCGATAAATAATATTCAATAAAATACAAGCATAAATTGTGAGTTATAGTCCAAAACTTATTTAACTAGAAAAATATCAGATTGAGTAAAGGTTGGAAAAAGGCGACTAGGAAAAAAAATATTTGGGTTTAGAACTCATTTCAATCGTGACTCTTATACTGAAAAATTTCGTTTGAATTAAAACTTTTCCAAAGCAAAGTCTTTCTTAAAATAATTAAGAAAAATTCATGTGAAATTACATAAACTCTGGAAAGGAGAGGGGGCGATAGAGTGAAAATGATTAATCCTCACTCCTTTTTATAATTTCTGCTAATGATTGCATTTGGCATTAAAGAATAGGGTTGGGGCGACTCGATATAAGAATTTAATTTTATAGCATATATTAATTATATTAGTGACAGATTTTTTTTATTTATTTTGTAATTTCTTAACTATAATACAAAAAGAAAAAATATTGGTTTGTCCCATGGGGGAAAGGTGATTGCATGTATCGCCCCTCCCACCTGGTTCAACCTTTTTTCATTTTATATTTACAAATGATAAAATTTGATATTAGAGTGTGGTGCGACATAATATACAATGGGTTCACGTAGTTTATATTATATAGATATTCAACTAATTTTGTTCACATACAATGATTTCTCCATTAAAATAGGACAGCCCCCCCCCCCACTCAGAGGGCTAGAGTGGGGGAGGGCAGTACATGCAATCGCCCCCCCCCACCCCACCGAATCGGCAAAAAAACCTGAAAGAGAGCGACATATAATAAAATTTATATATTAATTCACTTAATTTTGTTCACAAACTATGATTTCTCGGAAAAGTAGGACCGCCCCCCCCCACTCAAAGGTTTTAGGTGGGCAGTAGAGGTATTCGATCCCCACCCCATCGGCCAAGAGGGGAACGACATAATAGGCTATAAAGATCGGTTAAAATACTAATAACAAATTTTAATCGTATAGATATTCAATCGATTATGTTAGCGAGCTGTGATTTCTACATATAAATTGGACCGCCCCCCCCACTCGAAAGTTTATGGGGGGGGGCGGAATTAATGCCATCGCCCCCTCCCGACCCCACCATGTCGACCAACATACTAGAGATGGGGGGGCGAAATAATCTAAAAATTGGTTTAAATATAAATAATTAGTATATATTATTAAAATAAGTAATAAATTCGTATACAAATTGTGTGAATTCTATACTAAAATTCGTCCGCCCCCCCCCCTACGGTGGTGGGGGGGGGGGGGGGGTCGACCGAGTGGGGGGGGGTCGATCGCCCCTACCGCCCCCCCCTGGATCCGCCAGTGATATATATATATATATATATATATATATATATATATATATATATATATATATATATACGTGTGTGTGTGCGTGTGTTTGTTTGTGTATGTGTGTGTGCGTATTTATATGTATGTATACGTTTTGCTTATTTTAGTAATAATGCTACAAATAACTAATATTTTTATTTTTATGTTCTTATAGGTGAATATTCTAGTTCATGCTTATCAAATTCTAGAAACTAATACAGATTTTTTTATTTTTAACTTTCTTCGCGTCTATGGATGTCACAATGCTGATGACATACCTAATGTGTCATTCAGAGCCTAGCGTCACCCAGGTTATAGCCTAATGTGTCCCTAGGGGTCAAAAGGAAATGACGATCTTTGCCCAGGAGATTGAGCGTGTAACGTTTGCGCTGTCAAATCTGTGGAGTCTTTAATTTAATGAACTTAGCAGTTCCAGGATGACCTCATAGTTGGCCATCAGCATTATCTTCCCTTGGCATTCTCTTTCTCTCGGAACTCTTGTTTCTCATTTTCTTTTATACGGCCTCGTTTTGGGATTTTATTTACCCATCATTCTCGTTCTGACTGAATCCATTCCTTGTTCTACTCTCTCTCTCTCTCTCTCTCTCTATCTCTCTCTGTTCTGTTCTCTTACCCTTTCACTAGTAAGCTTTAATCGCGTACGCGCACACAATTTCACGTGAATACAATACGGCTTTAAGGGCTAATGCTTACACCATTTGCAATCTTACTGTTTTCTACCTTTGTTGCAGTCATAAAATGTCTGTGAATCAGTCTGTTTATAGTTTGTTTCTAGTCTTTCTCTGCTTCTCTCTATCTGTCTGACTTTCTCTCTCTTTCTCTCACTGTCTCACTCCCTCTCTTGTGAATCAGTCTGTTTATAGTTTGTTTCTAGTCTTTCTCTGCTTCTCTCTATCTGTCTGACTTTCTCTCTCTTTCTCTCAATGTCTCACTCCCTCTCTTGTGAATCAGTCTGTTTATAGTTTGCTTCTAGTCTTTCTCTGTTTCTCTCAATCTGTCTGACTTTCTCTCTTTCTCTCACTGTCTCACTCTCTCTCTCTTGTGAATCAGTCTGTTTATAGTTTGCTTCTAGTCTTTCTCTCTGTTTCTCTCACTGTCTCACTTTCTCTCTATCTCTCATAGTTCTCTGTTATGTCATTCTTCCCATTATATAATATTTCCTTTGTCAATCACTTTTCCACACCCCCCCCCCTTTCCCATTGTCGCTCTAAGTCTAAACCCTATATACATACATGGAACGATTAGAAATTTGGCTCGAAATATTATTTGTGTCATAGAAAGGGAAAGTTTATAAGTTTAAAAATATGGCTAGAACATAGACTTATATATATTATACTAGACTTGACATGGAGACTTTTTAACACTACAAAAATGTGAACATTTTTTGAAAGTTGGATCAAGGCGTTTGTAAAGTAGTTAAAAGAAGTAAAGTTGTTTTTTTTTTTTCAACCCTGACCTATGTAACATATAATTTATTTTTTAGATCTAGATCTAGTAATTGAACATCAAAAATACATACTCTAGATACATAATCTAGAAAGATCTAGGAAATCAATCTATTTAAATGTACATAAGATGACTTAAATCAACATGAATTATTTCCATCTAGGATTTTTGAAACATTATCTCAATGGAAACAAGCAGGAAATGGCTTTGTTTCATATATTTGCGTCAATATCCCAATATCCGAGAAATGATTTTGCATTATTTCTAAACTTTGAAAACTAAAGATCATTACTTTTCTAAGACAGAAAAGATTGATTGGTGCGACGCCCCCTAGAGCCTGAAAAAAGAGTTTACGTACATAAAAATCTAAACATATATAAGTCTGTGAATCGATCAGTCGCGGATAAGAATTTACTTCCTGTTTCTAGTCTAGATATAATATATAAGTCTATGGACTAGGATTTAGGAAGTGTATTGAAAAGTAAATCGAAGACTTTTGGCAGCTCCAAAGTAAGATCGGCTTTAGTTTCAAGAGTAGGTATTTGGATAATACGACAATCGACGGTTTCCTTCACTACGTAATAAACTTCGACATCGTGTATCAGCGTCGACTACGTTTGTAGTGTTGGCCTTCTGCCTGTGTTAATTGGTTTGCTTATTTGAGTGTTAGCTCGTGTAGACTTATCTACACAAGACACATGACTAACATCTATCTATCTATCTATCTATCTATCTATCTATCTATCTATCTATCTATCTATCTATCTATCTATCTATCTATCCATCCATCCATCCATCCATCCATCCATCCATCTATCTATCTATCTATCTATCTATCTATCTATCTATCTATCTATCTATCTATCTACATTGATGAAGCGATATAGTGAATTATTAATGCCTTAGTTCTGACATTGTCTTTCTAAACTCTAGATCTACCTCTCCTCCTATCTCCACACCTCCACATTCGAGTGCACACAGACCCAAGTCTGTCATTATCCCCAAGTGTCATCATCACGGCCCTGTTGTCACCGCTCACGTGATGTCAATGACAGTTGGTACTATCAGAGTAGCCCTCTCCTCTCCCCTGTCCTTTCCTCTTTCCGAACCAAGCGTACTCCTTGTTCTGTCATATTTTCTCTGGAAGAGATTTTGAAAGGAGGGGGGGGGGGAGAATGTGGTAGGGGAGGGGGTGGAAGCAGTGAAGGCAATGAGCCGTGATCTGAGAGAAGTTTTTTATTTTATTTCGGGGACCAGTGAGCTCGTGTCTGGGAGTCAAGGGCTGACTTAATCATTACTGTCAAGACAGGGAATAACTCAACTGCGCTGTCAATCTAAAAGACATACTTGACTAAAGGGGAACCACTAGGGTATTATTGGACGTTTAGCTTAAGGAGTTAATTGAATAAACAGAGGCGTTGCTAGAGATGGGACTTCAGTTGATTAGAAATGAACAAAAGGTGTGAAAATACACGAAAGAGTAAAATATTGAATTAAACTATTCACGTGGATGTCTGGTCGTGTTCTATGCTATCCGGACTGTAACACGACAGTCTTGAGTTTACATCCGGCCCGCTGACATCCAAGGTCGACTTGCGGAGAGTTTATGCTAAAACGTAATAATGGACGCTTCTGAATTAAAGTCACAAAAGAAGAAGGCAAAGCGAGATTGTCGTTAAGCATCTATAACTATCAACAATATATTTCAGAAGAGAGTTTGATATGGTTAAATATTGTTATTGTATAAGGCGAGGTCGCTGAACGGTAAAGCGTTTGGCTTCCGAACCGGGGGTCCCGGGTTCGAATCCTGATGAAGACTGGGACTTTAAATTTCGGGATCTTCGGGCACCTCTGAGTTCACCCAGCTCTAATGGGTACCTGACGTTAGTTGGGGAAAAGTAAAGGCATTTGGTCGTTTTGCTGGCCATATTACACACTCGTTAACCGCAGAAACATGTGACCATTACATCATCTGCCTTATAGAACTTGTGGGAACTTATTGATATTGTATTAGGTATACAGGTATAGGCGACTATTGATATTGGATTTATGTATAGAGATTGGTTAAGTAAATCTTGATATTAAGGTATTAAGGTAACTATTGGTATTGGAATTAGGTATCTAGTTAGTAAAGGTAATTGCTGGTATTAGTGTTGGGCTAACAGCAGTGTTTCCCAATCCTTTTTCCTAAACGGCACATTCTGAGTATTTTGAGTATTTAGCGAAACACTTTGCTTATTTTTTTGAGAAAGATTAATTCACGTTGTGGCCTTCTAATTAATCATTCCAATAGTTCATGGAACACCTGTTCAGACGTCGCGGGACACTGGAGATCTGCGGAACACTGGTTTAGAGTTAGATAAATAGATATGTATAGAGTTAGTTATAAGCGAATGTTTAAATTGGAGTAAGCATTGAGGAAGGAAGTTTTGAAATAAATGACATGATTGTGAAGTGGATATGATGGGGTTATATCCAACAATGCACTACTGGATAAAGACATTAACAACAGGATAGCCAAAGCAATGGGCACCATGTCACGGTTGCAGAAAAGAGTGTGGGACAACATATTGCTGACTAACGATACTAAAGCCTTAGTCTACCGGACCTGTGTCATGAGCACTTTGCTATATGAGAGTGAAACATGGTCAACCTAGTCATGGCAGGAAAAAAAGCTGAATGTCTTCCACCTCTGATGCATAAGGCGGATCTTTAAAATAAGGTGGCAAGATAAAATTACCAATGAGGAAGTGCTACGAAGAGCAGGGTGCCAGGACATCCGCTCTGTTATCTAATAGAAGGAAGGAGAGCCGCTGGTCGCCCACTTTTACGGTATACGGATGTATGCAAACGCGACATGAAACTCTTCAAAATCGACACTAGCAGCTGGGAAAAAGTAGCACTGGATAGATCCACATGGAGTGAGAGCATAAAGGAAGGGTCTCGGATTACAGATGCCATACACAACAGAAGCAGAAAGAAGGATGAAAATGCAACGACGCCTGGTGATTACATATGCCCAACCTGCGACCGCAGGATTGGCCACTTTAGTCACACAAGAAGTTGCAAAGGGAAAAGATCATCTCTCGAGACGTAAAATGCCACAGAAACAGATTGTGAAGTATAATCAACTAGTTAATCATCTACCTAGTCTTAGACTTTATTTTTTTTTAAATATGTTTTCGTATGCATAATGTAACCTAAAAAGACGTATTCTAATGAGTCATTATGACAGATAAAAATATGGGAAGTCACCTAATTAGATTTAAAAAGTATGTGTTAGTGAGTGTGTGTGTGTGTGTGGGGGTTGTCTTTTTACCCTTATGCAAACAATTTCTCCCATTATGCAACCACACTGCTTTAAGATGCTGTACTCCCGAATAGAGTATATTTTGAAGAATGGAAGTAAAGTTAAGGTATTTTAGGTCTGACGTATTTTGTGGCTTTGTATTTATACAATGGTATTTAAATAATATTTGTCACATTTTTTAGCGATAATTTTTTAGTAATTATTATGCATACATGTAATAACTTAAAATAAAATTGATAATGAAAGGAGACAAATAACTCTACAGCCAATTTAGCCTGTGCAAGACACGTGTGAAATACATGAATACACACATGTACGTACATATAAAAGTATTTACGACAGTCTTATTATTTTATTTTTACGGCTCTATACTAGCTAAATGACATTTAAATTAAATCAAATTATATTTATTTTTAAAATTTTATTATGAACAAGTGTGCATAATTATTCATAAAGGTGATGCTTAAAATAATTTTGTTACAAAAGTACACTAATACTTCAATGTATGGCGAGTATATTATTCATAAATTGAAACGATGCCCAAATAAACGGCACGCGGGCCACATCCGGCCCGCGACGTGGTTCCATCCGGCCCTCCCAAAATGTTGGCATAAAGTGTAGAAAAAAAAAGTTGAACAATGTATCTTTCCCTATGTTAGGATCTCACTTTTTCTCTGATGGATTGGTAACCTGACCTTTAACATTTGTGCGTTTATAAAATGGGACTCTGAATGTAATGTAGAATCTACCAGAAAAAAGTCGGCGGATCTTTACTTTCTTTTGGAACATCATCGCAATGAAATGATAACGACTAGTATACCAATACCATTGCTTTATTCGACAAAATTAGACTACAGTAAACAGTGAATGAAACCAGCACGTCTAGCATAACACTGATGCTGTCTGTATACACACACACACACTGGACATGAAACACACACACTGGACATGACCTTCTGACACGCTGGACGCACGCAGAAAATCAACTCAGTTACACTACAATGATAATAAGCCAACATATTTGTTTATAAGAAAGCATTAAACGTCACTATGAAACCAATAGGGCGACATTCTTGGTCTGAGCCGCGACTAAAACATTGTTACGCCTAGACATTGGAGAACTCATTAGAGCATTTACCAAACAGAGACGACAATGAGTCGGTGGTAAAGCTCCAACGTTGCTCACATTCTAAGTAGAGAAATGAAGCCAGTTTCCGACAATAGACTTCAAATTTGTCATTAATAAATGTAAATACTAGATAAATAATTAAGTTATAGTTTTTTATATAGCGCTACTTTTATGCTAATATCATGCTCAGAGCGCTATGGTCCAATCTCATTTGTGGGGGGTGGGGATGGGGTATCTGGGAGAAGCTTTTTCCGTGCTGCCTTTAGGCGCTCAGTAAACACAACGCTGCTCGAGCCCCCTTCATAGGTAGTTTGGGCGTACTTAGTTTCTCCACCACGCACCCCATGGGTTTCCTATACTTTCAATTTCATCTCGTTTTTACATCGTTTTAGTCATGTGGCCCGCGACACAAGTGTCCGATATTAAAATGGCCTGCATGTCGCAGTACGTTGGGCTTCACTGTACTAGAGTTACAACTATTTAGCTATTTCGTAGACAGCTTTTAAAAGTATAGGTATTATTAATCATTCTTATTTTAAATTTAAAACTTTAATATTAACAAAATTACCATACTGTAATAGTGTTATGATTTTTTTTTGTTTTTTTATTAATAATGACATTATTTGGTTATGTTATAATACTAGAATATTGCTAAAGAATTATTTTGTTTCTTCACTCCCCTTTAATCCACCGATGTCGCTCCCTCCTCAGTCTTATGAGGACCACAGGCAGGTTTTCAAAACTCATATAGAAAGGACCTACTCCACCGACCAGGGCAGCTACACCACAAACCAGGACACGGTGCTACAGATTGAGGAGGCCAAGAAGGAGTCGGACAATATCTGTGACTTCATCTGTTCGTCTGCTCAAATCATCTGCAGCAGCAGTAAGTTATACGTGTTGGGCCTGGGTTCAATGACTTTTCGTTAATAACTCATAAACGTCTTTTATACTTCTATTTTGCACTACCGCTCGGTATATAACGTATAGAGTATAGAGAGTGGCACACTGTATTTAAATGATGAAGTTTTGGTTTCTGAAATTTGAATATTGGAAAACACAGGAGTATAAAGTAGCACAATGAGTGTGAAGTGTTCAGATAACGGTGAAAGTGTGAAGAGCTGCTTTCCATTGTAAATTGAGAAAATAAAAGAATTGCTAGAAAATTTGTTGAACTAAAAAAGGGTAAAAAAAAACAATGAAAGAAAGATTTAGAGAAGAAAAGAGACAAAGAGAGAGAAATAGAGGGAAAAAATAGAGAGACAGAGAGAGAAATAGAGAAAAAAAGAGACAGACAGAGAGAAAAAGAGAGACAGAGAAAGAAAGAAACATCTAGAAAGACAGGAAGAGAAAGAGAGAGAGAGAGAGAGAGAGAAAGAGAGGGACAGAGGAAAAGACAGAGAGAAAAAGAGAGAGACAAGGAGAGAGAAAGAAAGTGAGAAAGAGAGAGAGAGAGAGAGAGAGATAGATAGTGTTGGGTTCAAGGAATGCACAGAACCACCAATCTGTATCGACCTTACGTCAATCAGCTGACATTTTAATGCCCGTTCTTTCTTGACGACTTCTAACACTCCAGACCAAATCAAAAGTCAAAGATTAAAACAAATTTCTGTGTTAATTAAAGGGCGTGATTGTAGCGAAGACATAGCATGCAGTGACGGAAATGTTCTTCTTCTTAAGAGTCACTGACATAGATCAAAGTGTAGAGCTCCTGATAATAGCACGCTTTCTTCTCAGACACATTGACTAGCTCAAATAAAGTACCAACATGATATATAACTTAATACTTTGGAGAAAAAAATGCTAAGTCTTGAACGTTTACAAGATTACAAGTGTCTGTTTGTATGTCTGTCCACACCTCGGAAACGGCTTTGACTGGCCGGTTAAACCTTGTAGAGGTGTCCATGGCACTCAGTACACTGAGGTTCTGTCAAACCTAGCATGTGAAGTCTGGATTTGACGGCATCTATGTAACGTCACAAAACTAGACAAATGGGACAGAAAGGTAATTAACAGCACAGTGCTGTGGAGCACTCTAGGGCAGGACAAGACACACAGAAAGTCTCTGGTCATCCACTGCACCCAAACTTGACCAAATTGTGCTTCCGGAAATGGATGGACTATAGGGCGAGAGAGTGAGGTCGATGTTTTGCACAAATCTTCTTCACTTTAATCAAAATTTTCAGCGCAAGTCTCATAGTCATACCAGTGCAAAGCCCTCATCCGCCTGGAGGACAAAAGTGGTCATCATCGAACTACGGTCCACGATGGACGAACTATATACGTCGTTGCGAGATCCGAGATTTTATTTCTATGGTGACTGATGCAGTGCAAAAGTCATTGCGTTAATAATATGCCATCGTTTTATAGCCCATGTTATTGAAGGTAATGTAAGTCGTTAAGAAAAAACCCATTAAAAAAATGACTCTTAAGCAAAGAAAATACAAACATGATGATATGTTTATTGCCTTAGTTAATGTAGGAATTAAGAAAACACAAGTCATTCGTAATGAAGTTTTATGAACATCCGCATTATTTTGATAGCAAACATATGAGTTTGTAAAATGTTTTACATGTTTCGGATGTTCCTTCAGAGTTGAAGATAGTTTACTTCCTAGTCCAAACCTCCCGCAGGACGACGGGGGATGGGAGCGGGCAGGGTTTGAACCCTCGACGGTCGATAAATCCGAACGACAGTCCAGCGCACAAACCGCACGACCAGGCAGCCGAGTTTAGCTGACAAAGAGACAAAGACAGACTTGACTCTGGTGGTACCGTAAACAGAACATAGTTGAAGGTTCTTATTTGTGTCTCTAAGAACTGCCAGAGCTACGAAACATCCCATCATTGCTGAAGAGTTACTGATGCTAGCGGCCAAAGACATTGTCCGCGTAACGATTGGAGCCGAAATCGTTACAAAATTTTGTGAAATATTCTTATCTACTTAAACTGTCAAGGGGGCGCTTTGGGTGAGTGGTTAAGCGTTTGACTTCCGAACCTAGGGTTCTGGGTTCGAATCTCGGTGAAGACTGGGATTTTGAAATTCGAGATTCTTAGGATGCCGCTGAGTCCACCTAGCTCTAATTGGTACCTGACATTAATTGGGGAAAGTAAAGGCGGTTGCGTGTTGTGCTGGCCACATAACACCCTGCTCAAATAAACAGCAAACTTTAAACATACAGAACATTTTACACCGGCCAAACCCCGATAACGGTGTTGAACCAAACCCAACAGGTTGTGCATTGCTCGGTAATAGGCAAGCCCTTCAATGCAAAGAAACCAACCTTAATTGGTACATGGAACTCAGAGCAGAGGATACCAGGTGGAAGGAGGCTTCAGACATTGCCTTTGACAGATCTCTGTGGAGACAGCTTGCTGTCTAATGCGCAAAACGGCGCTAGAGGATCTAGGTCTTAGTAAGTCTTATGCATAACACATTGCGAGACTAAATCTACAAATCATGGCCCTATTATTAAGTTAAAACATAAATGGAGTTAGAAGCTTTAGTGTTGAAAAAAATAATGACTAACCCTGGCATGTAACATATAAAGAAAGCAGCACCAAGGTACCGAGGTTAATAAGAGAAGATGAAGAAAACATGGCGAAACATAGGCCCGACGAGGACTCAAACCACTGACTCCGACCCGTCGCCATCGCCTGGCAGAGACCTGGCACCAAACTAACTTCCACTTTACCATCCCTCTCTCCAAGAGAGTTCAAACGAGTAGTCATTTGGTCCCGCTTCACTGCCCAGGGCCAAGTGATTACACGCCCACCCCCCACCAATAGCCCGCGAAGGCGTGGTCGTTAAGCGTTAAAGCGCTTGGCTTCTGAACCGGGGGTGCAGGGTTCGAATCCTGGTGAAGAGTGGAGTTTTAAATTTCGGATTCCTTGGTCGCCTCTGAGTCCACCCAGCTCGTATGGGTACCTGACATTAGTTATGGAAAAGTAAAGGCGGTTTTGTCGTTGTGCTGGCCACATGACACCCTCTTTAACCGTGGGCCACAGAAACAGATGACCTTTACACCATCTGCTCTATAAATCGCAGGGTCTGTCTGCTCTATAGATCGCAGGGTCTGAAAGGGAAACTTTAATTTTTCCAAGATCCTGCTCACATAGTCCCTAATTGTCCCGACAAGCAGTTCCATATTTATATATGAGCCCGAGGCTTTTTTCCAAAGACAAAGACAATGATTAAAATTGAACCCATCTATAACAATATATTAATTAATTTCAAATTTAGAACGAGAGAGTATGTTATAATTTTACTTGTGAATAAGAGAATGTGATAAATATAAGATTATAATGTTTATTCTTTATTTTATTCTCTAGCGTTTATAACAGCGGCTGTTGCTCTATCTATGATAGTGCCTGTTGTTATGATTGCTTTAGGTAAGTATATAGTTAGTTAATGTTATAATCTTAAAGTTGATTAGGAAGTAGTTTTATAATGCTAACCTTTTCAGGAATTCAATATCACAAGAGATAGAACTAAGCTAATGACTGTATATCTATATCTATATAGTATTATATATATATATATATATATATATATATATATATATATATATATATATATATATATATATATATATATATATATATATATGTATGTATGTATGTATGTATGTATGTATGTATGTATGTATATGTGTATGTGTGTGTGGCTAGGACAGCTACAGACAATTTTCCCTTCCCCAATAAGTATCCTAATTGAACTAAACAAGCAAAATTGATAGAAAATAAAAAAAAAATAGTTTTAAAAAGGAAAGAACTTCACATTTTCAGTCATTATCAAAATACTGTAAGATTATTTTTTTCTTTTTTTCAAATCAAACAAAAAGATATTAATAGCCACTGATTAATTAATTAATTGTTCATTTCTTTTATTAATTCATTTTTGTTAAGGACTTTAAATAATTGTGCAAAGTGTCATCGTGAGAGATCCGAGAATGGGAAATGAGAGAAATAACGTAAAACTGACAGACTGAATGAGCTGATATAAGCTTTGTAGTAAGCTTAGTTCCAGAAACTTGACTTTAATTCAGGATCCGAACCTGTAAGCTCTAACTCCGGATTTGAATGCCTAACCATTTTATTTTCCCGACTCATTAAAAAACAACATGTAAACAAATGTGTTGAAGTTTGATCCTAAGGTTTAAGGTTTACATGTTTTTGTTTCGTACGATAACGTATTACATCTTTTTTTACGATGCCCAGTTTTTATAGTGATAGAACAACATCTTGTCCAGTTTTATAAATACGTAAAAGATTCATTGAAATTCAAACTTTGTGCCGTACCTTTCAGCACGACACCCCGCCACGCTTCCGCTTCCTCTATAGCACACTGATAAGAAAAGAAGATTACATAACTTAATCTGATTAGTCTGGATGAGAAGACCATTTTCTCCCGGGCTCTTCCTTAAGTCTTTAACTAAACAGATTAAATGGCATCACAATAAGGGCCAGGGAGCTAAGCAGGGCCCGTCACTCTTGATAGTAATAGCTTTGGCTCAATGACCACTTTTTGTGGCTTCTTTTTTATTTGAGTGTATTGATTAGGGCAACTTGTATTTGTTAACATTGTGTTTTCATGTCTGTTAATCATGTTGCATATTTCTAAGTCTCTAATAGCTTAAAAAGTAATATTTTAGTATAGAAAAGTTTTTTTCCGGTTGAGACCTCCTGCAGGGTGTAGTGTGATGGCTGCGGGTAGAGCTTGAAGTAGCTGTGATGACAGCTCAAAGCGCTTACCAAACAACCGGGCAGTTATCAATTGCCAATTCGGAGTCGATGCATAAATTTTAAAATTTGTTGTTCCTGTTTTGACCCTCATGAACAATTAAGCCAGACAAAAAGACAGAATCTAATACTTACTCAAAAAAGACACAAAACATTTAGGTACATTTCTTTTTCTATATGCTAGGATACAAATGGTATGCATGCATTTTCTTCCCTAGTGTGCATATTGTTATAACCCCCGTCATGCGCACCACCATCCAAGCTAGGGGAGAAGGTGCGCACTGCTAGAGACTAGACTGAAAAGGTGCGCACTGTTAGAGACTAGACTGAAAAGGTGCGCACTGTTAGAGACTAGACTGAAAAGGTGCGCACTGTTAGAGACTAGACTGAAAAGGTGCGCACTGTTAGAGACTAGACTGAAAAGGTGCGCACTGTTAGAGACTAGATTGAAAAGGTGCGCACTGTTAGAGACTAGACTGAAAAGGTGCGCACTGTTAGAGACTAGACTGAAAAGGTGCGCACAGTTAGAGACTAGACTGAAAAGGTGCGCAGTGTTAGAGACTAGACTGAAAAGGTGCGCACTGTTAGAGACTAGACTGAGAAGGATGTTGACATCAGGCAGAAGAGAACAAGCTCCGCCCAAGTCTAGAGTCGATAAGAAGAGACTGTGCTAATGGCAGATGTTGTTTATGTACTTGTCATGTCCCTGTAAATAAACATCCTTGTTATGACAATATATAATGGAACGAATTACCTAAACCAGCCAAAAGATCCTACCTCCTGAAACATATCTAAAACATATGATACACACAGGACATAATAGTCTTCATTTAAAAAAAAAAAAACGTCTGTAATTTATAAGAATTTTTTTTTTTTAAATAACTAACAAAATTATCTCATATTTAGTTGACCGTAACATTTTAAAGTTGCAAGTTTGTAAAACTTACGAAATTTAAGGAAGCCAATAAGCAGCGGGAGGAAGAGTTACGGCCAATAACAACAGTTTTTTTCACTTATATGAATTAGCGCCCCTTTTTGGTAATGTTCTAGTACCCAACTACTGGTGGCTGCCTTGTGGTGTGCTATGTTTTTCGTATTGTCATTACGATTGTCCCAAGTTTTGAACCTAGCTCACTGACATGCTGTTTTCTGTTTCTGTGTTTGGGCTAGGACGTAATGATCGTCATTTCTAAAAGAACGTCCGAAACTTATAATATTAAAAAAAATCACAAAAAAAACTTCAGTTTAAGATTTGAGAGAAATAGTAAAAACAGAAAAAACATAAATAACTAGCCGACCCACTGCGTAGCATACTCCGCTATTTTGCAGGGCTATCCTAAGGCCAATGCAACCTATGCGACCGCAGTGGGCGCCACACTTTCATAGGACCCGCGCTAATTCTAGGTGTAAATTATTAAATTAAACCATTTTTATAAGTTATAACAGATTTCCCTCGGCCTCCTGAAATACCAGAAGCTCCTGGAAATCTCCCGAAATTGCAAAATAAACGAAAAGTTCTGCGAATCTCCGGAAATTTTAAAAATCTTTTTGAAACTCATACAAATCCTATGAAATGATATATATATATATATATAGACAAAATTGTCAAATGGGGTGTGATTAAATATGAAAATGCCAATTCTACTTGATTTAAAAAAAGAGGCATTATGCAATACCCGTTATTGTGCAATCTAGTGAAAAGAACTTATCGCGCCTCAAAGTAATGAAGAATTACTTGAGGTCAACAATTCTCGAAGACAGATTAAAACATTTGGTAATTCTTGCTATTGAGCGTGATCTATATAGGAAACAAAATTTTATGATATACTGTATGACTTCGCTGCACGCAAGACTCGTAAAGTAATCCATACCGCACAGGGCTCCACATCGTTAAGTCCGGTCCTGCTTTTAGTGACGTGTGAATACTGATTAGATTACTTGTTCTCCCCCCCCCCCAACCCTCTTTTTTTTTTCCTGCTAATGTTACGTGGGGTAACTCAGTTCGACCTGCAGATATAAAAGAGTGATCTTTCCTTCACTTCTTCTTGTCCAAACTGTTGGGCCCTGAAGAGAATTATATATATATATATTAGTCGACCGGCGACGTAGCATACGCCTCAATTTTGCATAGCCGGTCTTAGGCCACTGCAACCTATGCGACCCAACTTTCAAGGGATCCACACTAATTCAAGGTGTATTAATTAATAAATTAAACCATTTTATAACTTAAAACAAATTTCCCGCGCCCTCCTGTCGAATAATCAGGAGCTTTTGGAAATCTCCCGAAATTGCAAAATATACGAAAAAGTTCTTAAAATATACGGAATATATAAAAAAATATCGTCATTTTGGGGTGTCATTCAATATGGAAAACGCCAATCCTACGCTCCATGAATAAAAACGGCATTATGCATTAGCAGTCATTGTGTAATCAGGTGAAAGAAGCTTCCTGCGCCTCAAACTAATGAAGAAATACTTGAGGTCAACAATTCTCAAATATAGATTGAAACATTTCATAATTCTTGCTATTGAGCGGGATCTATGTAGGAAATAGAACTATTATGATATACTGTATGACTTTGCTATACGCAAAAGCTCGTAAAGTAATTACGTACGTAGTAAAGAAAGAATAAAATGCATAGACGAATTTATTTTCTAATTCAAACACGATAAATTTCACTTATTGTCCGCTTCCCTACCCAAACTTGACCCCGCGACATCCGTTTCGAATACTTTCAATACTTAAGTCCGGCCCTGCTATTTAGTGTTTGTAAAATGTTTTACATGTTTCGGGTGCTCTATCAGAGTTTGACAGTCCAGCGCGCAGCCATCCCTAGCGACGTGTTTTCCCCCAACCCACATGTTATTTGGTGGGGTGACTCTGCAGAAATAAGAGAGTGATCTTTCCTTTACTTCTTGCTTCTCGAATTATATATATATATATATATATATATATATATATAGATATATATAGATAGATAGATAGATAGATAGATGAATTTCAAAAGAAAACCATATCTCATGTATACATCGCAAGAGTGATTATTTAGTTCTTAATAACTAATAAATGTGACATCGAAAAATACTTGGAACATTTTTTACCTCGTCTCTTAAACTTTCCTTCGCCGAGACAAAAACAGTACTGGTTAAGATAATCACTGTGTGTGTGCACCTTTATACTATTCTAATATTCTAATTATAGACATGTAGATGTAGTGTTAGAAAACGATGTGCAAAATTTGACTAAAACATTAATTTATTAAACTATTTCAATGAATAAAGCCTACAATGGAAATACCAGCAGAAGTATTTTTTTTTTTTTTTTTTTTTTTCAGAAATATTTTCTAGTTCTTTAGAGAAATTGAAATTTATATTCAATATACTTTGACAAATTGTAAAAGTCAAACTTAAGTTTGTTTAGTGTATCTATTGAACTAGTCATACTTTTCCAAAAGATATATATCAACTGTCAAAGTTCTAGGAAAATCATTGGAGCCGTTTTCGAGAACGGTGTCCAATCACCAAGAAAGTTTTGACCACCCACCCATTCCCAGAGTGCAACTTGACTAGAGATAATGTAACAAATACAGATGAAAAAAAAACTCCAGAAACGTCACATTCAAAAGTTGACACTGAAATAAAAATCTTCACACCACTCATGTCTGTTTCTTCAGATTAGAAATTTTTGACTTTGGTTACAGAACTATTTGTTTGGCATGTTGTCATCGAAATATTTACCCGAGCCAAAAGAAATGCAGTTTGATTTGAGAGCACAGTTTTCTTCATGACATATATTCCACAACGAGATGTTCATACATGACGTAAAGCCTATAAATAGCAAGCTTTTTGGTGTCTCCGGTGTACAAAAGAAAGGAAGTGATATTAAGATATTTTGTAAACGTCACGTGACAATGTGTGTGAGTTTTAATTCTGCACAATCAGATGTTTAAAAATCTCTTTCATTTGTAATTCTTATTTCGTTGGCAATTTTAGAAGTTCAAGTTTGCGTCCTTGAAATTTTTGAGTTCATCATGAAACAAAAAATCCAATGAATTTAACAACATCAACATAGTAACTACTTACATTGGGCGACTAGGTCTTCTGCTTGACTGACCAACAGCGTTAAAACAATCTCTGAAAAAGCAACGTACACTGGTCATCTTTCTTAAATACTCACGGCCACCTCACACTGCTCACACATATTCATGCCCACAAACACCGACACACGTCCTCACGCTTTCTCACACACATACGCAAACTTTTGGCTCACTTTGTGCGCAAAAATCAACTGACCAATCAAGATGTCCCTCTTTCCGTTTGACATCACAACTTGTTTCAAGGACACAAAAAAAGCTCTCTGACGTACAAAATACTTTCAAAAATAAAAACAATAAAATTCTTCTATTTCTTTTTAAAGGCAGTAACTCCTGTATACACTTTATAGAGCGATTTTTTTTTCTCCTTATAACTAATGAATGTTAGATAAAAAAACAATGGAATATTTTTTACCCCGAACTCCCCCCCCCCCTTTTCCCTCCTAGAAAGAATTCTGGTTAAGAGAATCTATAGATCTACTAGACTGTATACTATTCCGACGATAGGCCTTTAGATCTAGACGAAGAAGACAAAGCACAAAATGTTCCTGGACATTAATTGACTAAACTCTTGTGTCAATTATACCTTACATTCGGACATTTTCAAACGCGATAGACCGTTAAAAACCGATGTTTGCTCAAGATGTACACCCAGTTTTCAATGCAAATTTAAATTTTTGAAAAATGAGAACGGTCAAACTGGAGTTTTCCCCGTGTGGCCAACGAGCCAGTAATTCTTTTTTCCGCGATATACATCCACTGTTCAATTTCTAGGAACATCGTTAGAGCCATTTCTGAGATCAGGTATTAAAAGACGTTATTAGTTTGGGGTAGTCTATCCGGCCGTCAATATTCATTTTTTCATTGAAGTTAAATTGTATTTTTATTTTACTGTGACATGGACTTTTGCTCGTGGACGATTAGTGCATTGTATAAAGTTTTAGAAGTTGAATGTACCATCACAGCTATGCTTTGTCTGACTAACTGCACCCTGTTAAGTAATATTAATTTGAATATTTTATAAGTTCCCCTTTACAAAACCTGCTATCTTTTGGGCAGTTGATGTAAAGGTCACCTGTGTCTTTGGCCCTCGGTTAACGAGTGTGTCATGTGGCCAGCACAACGACCAACAGCATTTACTAATGTCAGGTACTTATTAGAGCTGTCATAAAGATCCGGAAATTAAAAATCCGAATCTTCACTGCAATTTGAAACTCGGAATCCAAGCGCTTTACCGCTGAGCTATTGCGTCTCCACAATATTTTATTGAGATAATATTTACCTTCAAACTTTAAGGTGACAATAAAAGAATCTATACTTGACAAAGAAAGTCGGATAAACATTTCTAACTTTTAAAAATGTCAAGGATTTCATAATGATTTTACATATATTTACCTGTTATTGGTGTTGTTGTTGTTTCTACTGCAGATAAAAGGGAAAAAAGGGGGGGGGATTAGAAGATCAAGAATTGAAAATATTTTCCCCAATTGTTCTTTAATCTAGCTTTGTTTCTTAAGTAATCTGTTTACTTTTTAATGTATCAGTGTAAAAAGTAAAGGTTATAAAGATATATGACGCACTATCTTCTGCTGAAGTTTTAATAGTCTGCAGACGAGACAAGGGAGAACACTCTGGTTATTTCGTCAAGAAAAATGTGGGGGAAAAAAACTGTTTGCAAATTTTTGTGACGTAATCTTAAACCGCTTATCATGTGATGAACAAGGTCGCCTGCTTGGAGGTTTCAAAAGTCTGACAAAACTAGATTTAACGCTGACCTCGTGTTGACATCTGGATCATCAGAGCCCAAGTCTCAAAGAAATTCAATCTACTTCCTAGGACTTATAATTTAGTGTTGACATAATTTGAGACTTTGCACTGAACCCGTGAGATTAGACTCATGAACATTATTATCCAAGCCATTCATCTAAAGATAATACAGAAAGTATGCTAAGGTCAAATTATTTTTTTGTGTCAGTAAATATAATTACGAGACATAAAATCTGTTTCAAATCCAAAGGGAAATTACGTTTTTTGTTTCTGCTTTAACAAAAGATGGGGGAAAAAAAGTTGTCCACTAAGATTTTAAAAACACTTGACATCATATTGGGACTAAAACGCTGGTGGTTCTTAAAATTGACTACACATGATACCCTCAAACGTCAAGGTTAGACCACCAAATAAATGTGAATTCTCTTTTTCAGGGTATATTGATAGATATGCCGAAGATTAATCTTCAACATTAATGTTGATTAGATTGTCTAGAGTAGCATAGTTAACTAGCAATAATTCTCTTACTTAATCATACATGTGCATCAACAAGGATTGGCCTTTTTAATCACACGACAAGCTGACAAGGTACTATAATTTTATCGAAACCCAACATGCCATAGACAATAATAACGCTCCTAAAATCTGAAGATGTATTTAGTGGCTGTTTTGTGTTTAGCTAATTCTTATTCCACGTTTTATATCTAGGACCGTTTCATACGAGTTGTCTTTCTTTCCAGATGCCATTAGAACATGAAACGTTTGTATGAACAAAATCCCCTCCTCCCCCCCCCCCCTCCCCCCGCTACTAAAAAAAAAAAAACAACACCCAAAAAAGTATTTAGTCAAATTTTCTTCTATTAATTAGCACGACTAGAATTACGCATAGATTCTCCTAGGATGTAATTATTTCCTTTCCTTTTTTTATAAATAATTTTTGAAGTACAGTCTGTAATTAATAAGACAACGATATTGTTTATTAAGTGTAGGCCTATTACTTCATTAAGATTATTTTAACTTAACAAATACTTGAGAAACAAATAAAAGGAATACATTGAAAAAATAACGAGATGGTAATGAATTCTATGATGATCGCCAAGTTCGATGCTGTGTTTTGTAAACATGTTTTGTTTTATGCAAAGGTCATATTTTGTTTGCTTTGCTGTATAGGTCAAGAATAGAATGGGAAAAAAAAAGAAAGGTCTTCACTCATAAACAATCTATATTCAACTCAAAGTCATCGCTAAAGAATATAAACAAGCCTCTATAATCTGACGATTTCTGTTAATTCTTTAGCTCTAGCCCATCTCTATCTCTTTATCATATTGTGCCTGATATTTCTTGTACTAAATCAACGAAGAAAGCAAAACAGTCTATTTTTTTTTCGACAGGGGAAAAAAAATGGGGGGGGGGGTCACGGACAAATCCTGGTGCCTCTCCTACGGTGTTCTGACGTCAAAGTGCTAATACCCAACGTCAGAGGAGATAATTATGCCAGGTTAATCCGGAGTAATCCTCCCATTGCAGTCTCCTAGTGACCTAGAAACTAAAACTATGCAGATGTCATTAAAAAAAAACAGGACAAAAAAAAGCTGCTGACGCATTTCGTAGAATGTATTAGTCGTTATTACGCACTGTGTCCAGTAGCGTTGCGGGTTACCAGTGGGCATTGGTTCAGTAGTATGAAGGTTGGTTCTCATACAATAGGTTGAATTCGATAAAAAGCTTTTTAATCTTGAATTTACCAGACGGCATTCCAGATTCCAATGCAGGCACTACCTATTTCAATTACTAATCTCATTTAATGTCAGTAAAGACTGCTTAGAAGTAATGCAGGATAATACTTTGACACATACAATTCTTACGTTCAAACATAATTGACGTTTATTTTTCTTTCCATGGCCCCTTGTACTCATGGTCCGACGCGCTATGAAAAGCCCCATGCCTTGATTGCTACTCCCCTGGCCGAAGCAGCATTTTGAGCAGTCGTTTTGGCGCGATAGTCGTTTTGGCGTAGCAGTTTTGGCGCGGGCCGTTGTGGCGCGAAATGTCATTATATATGTACATTATATTATGTTATGTATGTGTGTTTGTGTTCAGACGTATTTTTATGTAAAGAGCGATAGTTATTTTTGTCCATTAGATTTGTGATTACAATTTTTTTTGTGACTATTTTTATATCATAATCATAGTAAGCAATATTTTTTCATGTAATAGTCAAAATTATTCAAATTTTTTTGGGGGGTGGGGCGGTAGGGGAAACTTGTATGCTCTCTATAGTACAGTGTAATACTTAAGTTTAACTATATTCAAATTATGTGTTTTATAAATTGTCAGAGCCTCTCGCGTCAAAACGTTGCGTGCTCTTCAATGGCTGTGCCCCAACTATATATATATATATTACTATAATGAGTTTTCCTTGGCGTTTATGTCAAGACGAAAGTCTCGTATATTACGAGAGTTATGTCTGTTGTTAAATTTTTTTAAGGCAAATTTAAAGGTAAAACTTTTTTTTTACAATACCTCTATTCAATTCAGAACATCGTGGAACCTGGATCCAGGAAGCCGGAAAGCTGATCTCAAAAACGCCTCTAACGATTTTCCTAGAAATTAAACAGTTGGTGTATATCGATGAGAAATGAATTATTAGCTCGTTGGCCATATTGGGGAAAACTCTAGTTTGACCGTTAACATTTTTCAAAGCAAAAAAAAAAATAATGGAAATTTGGCTGGAGACTTATATCTAGGTCTAGAGCCAACATGGCGTAGTCAGCCGTATAACCGTAATTATGCTGAAACTGATTAATTTTTTAAAGTTTCTTCAATTTTATTGAAGCTTATAAGCGTTCCTTATATTTTTACATAAATAAAACATATAGATTACATTTTAATAATAGTCCCAGAGGTAAGTCTAGACTAGAACTAGAGAATTCTAAATCAGAATTGCAAGTCTGGTGTTTGATCTAGATGTCCGTATATTGAATACATAATCACAGTAAATCACATGTCTTCCTCTATGGCCGAATAAAAAAATGCGTAAGTTCTTGCTGATGACTGTGTCACTAATCGAACCAAACATTTTTAAAATTAATTATTGTTTTGTATAATTTTATATATTATTTTTGAAGTTAAATAATAGAGGTATAGTCTTTTTTTTAAAAAAAAAAAGATTTTTAAAATGATTTTCTCGTTTTTTTGGTTTTGTTCGAATTGTTTCCCTTTAACGTCCCTATTGAGTATTGGACTTTTGAAACAATTGACGTCTGCTAAGATAACCGACTTTACTAAGGATATTAATGTTACCCAATTCAATAAAGATTTAGAATTTCAAGGTCAAGAGATTTGCCTAGACTAATTAAGTTATTCAAGTTTAATAAATATTTAAAGATTATCAGGATTAATAATGCTGTTGCAGTTGCAGAGTTAACAATAAAAATATTAAAACATATTTTTTAAAATACCTCATTTATACATCTTATAGAGTGACTATATTGCTTGCTCTTAATAACTAAAAAATGTTAGATCAAGGAAAAAAAAGGAAAATTCTTTGCCCTCGCCATAGCGTCTCAAACTACACGCTGGCTCTCCTGTCATTACGCATTGAATAGATTTTTTGCACTGCCTGAGGAAATTGTATTTCTGAACATAAAAATGTCATCCAGAAAATTGAAAATTGGCAATGATTTAAGCCACGAGTACGAATAAAATTGATAGCGACTGAACCTGGTCTTAGCACATGTTTGCACATAATTCTCCTTGGTGAATGGTGCACTGAAAATAAGCAAATATAAATTATCATCAGTCTCTTATTTTTGCTAACAGCTTTGCACCAACACTATTTCTTACCCCAATCATGGTTGGTGCGCCATCCGTTGCTAAACTAGCTAGCTTTACCAAAGATAAATAGTACTGCAATATCACCTCCTGTAATATCTCTAAAAACATCCTCGCTTGTTGTGATGTTATGCATAGAACACAGCTCAAGTAGCTCATCATGTATATTAAAATTTCTGTCACAAGCCCTTATGAATATAGCCAACTGTGCTACACCCGTTACATCAGTGGACTCATCGAGAACCAATGAAAAGAATTAAAAATCAGCTATTTTTTTACGCAAGCTAACTGACATGTTATTTATTTTATCTGGCAGTATGTTCCTAGTTAATGTTATTTCTTTGAATGCTTTCACCTTTTCTTGATAAATTACATCGGCAGCTTTAACGACACACTCCTTAATAAAATCACCTTCACTAAATGATTTGTGACAAATGTAAGTCTAACTGTAACATATTGGCTTATTTATAATGTGATTATTAAACAATTCATAATAATGAAAAAGTTAACAAATCAACACTAAACTTACAAGATAGCTTGAAAGATAATTCGAAGTTAAGAAATAAACGAAAATTTTCAAGAAATTATTTGTTTTTTACAAATCTGATCATTAAAGAATAGTTCATAAGTTCATAAGTTCAACGAAGTTGATTGTTACTGGATAGTAGTGGTGACTGTTAAACGCTTAATAATTTAACATTATTTTTATAATTCTTGAGGTGGCCAAGCGGGCCACATGCAAAGTGGTCGGGGGCCGCATGCGGCCCGCCAACGCTATGTTTGACATGCCTGCTTTACAGTCATGTTACACGGATTAAATTGTGAAAGGGCTATCTGTTAATAAATGATGTTTTGCTTTAATCGATCAATAGTAAATAAATTAAGTAAAGTTCCCCTTTCAGACCTGGAATTAAAGTAAAAAAACAAACAAAATTATACGAATATAGTTATAATATTTAATAATTTCGCAAAAAGTTCAGTATCATGATCTATTCAGAAGACATGTAGGTTTTCGGCTCCGGCCCAATATCATATTTTATTATCCGGTCATATCCAGCTCCGGCCGGATATAAAAAATTCCTTTGCGGTGCACCCCTCATTTCTAGACGCTTTTAACTATATTCTCCTTAGTTTAAAACACACGAGCTGGTAGCTACTATTCTGCTTAAACGTAAGACTTCATTATACATGTTTAGGCACGCTTCATACTTTATGGTTTGTTGGTTCCTTCAAGTGTAAAATACCACACGCGATGAGTTCGCCCTGCTGAGCGGCTAGCACGCCTCCTTTAATATGATCGTGACCAGATAATGAGTTTAACTTTTTTTTAAGTCCGCGCTTCTTTTTTTTTTTTTTTTTTTTTAGATTTCTTGTTCTTTATTTCTATAACTTTTTAATATGTACGTATTTCTTGCGTGCTGTCAGTGCTAACAGTTCATTTGCTAATTAGTCTGTCTGACTTTTTGATATGAATTATAATATACTTTTCTATGATAACTATTTTTAATCTTCGAAGAAGCAAATAATTCATCTGTTAATCAGTAATTGGCATGTGACAATTATGATTAATAATGTTATATATGATATATAATGTTTGAATCTACTTGGCCAGGTATATAGCATGCAGATGTGACAAATAGATTATTTTTAAAGTTATCTCCCCTTTCGCATTTTATTTTTCAACATCTTTGAAAGAGGAAAAAAAATTATTAAATTAAAGTGCCATAATCATGATTTATATTTATTTATGATTTGCCTATATTTGCAAAATCCTTGTATGTGGACTCCCTGATGGTATTGTACCTATCTCAACTTAACAAAAAATCGAACAAAAACTAACACTGGCATTTTTTTTCTATAGAAATGTTTACAATTAGTAAAAATAAAATAATTGAACATAGTTGTTAAAAAATATATATATATATTTACTATTTATATCGGTACCCCGACAAAATAGCGCCGACAAAATAACGCGGACAAAATAGCGCCGACAAAATAGTGCAAACAAAATAGCGCCGACAAAATAGCGCCGACAAAATAGCGCCCAAAATAGCGCAGACAAAATAGCGCGGACAAAATAGCGCCGACAAAATAGCGCCGACAAAATAGCGCGATTAGGGCTGCGGGAGGAGGACATCATTTCCTAACCGCACCGTGTGACACCAACCCTAGCGACGCCGCCTCTGATCACGCATAGCATCGTTCAATTAACTTTTCAACCTTTAACCTGTGCGAAATCGAAATTAAGTGCAGTCACTTCTATTCTCCCATCCGCCTTTGTATGATTTTGATGGATAGCACGACCTGCCAGACCATTTCTCGCAAATTATTCTTTTTAATTAGTACTATTTTTAGAAAAACAAAACAAGGGAGATAATACCGGCAATAACAATACCATTCTTTCTTACAATTAACTATTAATGGTTTGAGCCAGTCAGACACAGACTATGAAGTTAAAACGCGTCTGTAAGGGGAGAGAAAAAAATCAATACTTTACAGTGCGGTTTTTATATACATTAAGATCTACATCCTTAAGTGTTTTTATATTGCAGCAAATGTCCATACCCTTCAAATGAGTGTATAGTCTGGCTGGTGCTTCTCTGTTAAAGGATGATCATGTTCTGTTGGCGTAGTACACTGCCACTTCTCCAGGCCTGGCTACCTATGTAGGCTCGAAACCCGACACGAGCAGAGTAGCATTTACTGAGCGCCAATAGACAGCACGGAAAATCCTCTCCCAGAGACCCACTCCCACCCAATGCTCCACAAATGAGATTGGACCATAGCGCCCTGAGCAACCTATAAGCATGAAAGTAGCGCTTATATAAAAGCTATAATTAAGATACTTGTATTGCAGTGTATCAGACACTTCTTCACATTTTCAATTGACTGGAAAGTACACTAGTTTCTTACTGCGCGTCTGGGTGTCCCTCGGGCTCAGCTGTACATATAAAAACACAATAACTTCATCCACAACACTTGAGTATTCTTGATAGCATACATCACACACTGGCCTCTGTGCTTATCTAAAACTTACACACTTCCGGTCATTCGCACATACCTGCCAATGGATATCTATAATATATGAGTAAAAATAAAGTATACACAAACACACACATTCATCCGTGACAATAGCAAATATTCACCTTTCTCAAAGTTGCCTATTGTGTACTCAATGCTTCATCTCGAAGAAGATATTTGTATTGTAGCTAATGTTTCCTCCTTCATAAGATGAGATTGTGTACTGACCATATTCCGTGTCTTAATCTTTACTATGTGTGTAGTTATTTTCGTCATTCAGTGTAATAAAGCTATAGATGTTAACACAGTTTTGTTATATTAAAGTACGACAATGTATTAGAGTGACATTAAGTACACCTTGTCTCCAATACTATATACTGTTGAAACGGAATTGATGTCAAGTACTTATATTTGAATCCGGATTAGTTTTATCTAAACTCCTCCCCCTGCGGGGTACAAGCGGAAAATGTGACTCATATTCTTTTTGACTGCCCCAGACTTGCTGATCTCCGTCTCGACAGGCCTGGGAAACCAAAAAGTCTTGACCTGTATGGTGACATACATACTCTACGCAAAACTGCAGTTTCTGTCCAAGGCTTTTGTAAGAGACCATTTGAACCTCTCAAGAGTTAAATGGAGTTAAATGATGATGATGATGATGACAACTTCAAGTTTCAACCTAAATCATTAAAAATGTATGCAACCGATTTAAAAGTTTTTAATTAAAGGTTTTCCTTGTTTTAAATTAGAGTTCTTGCTATGTAGCAATGGAAAATGTGAATATTGTACTCTTTCTAGTAGAATTTTAGAAAATAAAAATATCAAATGCACACAGGTCATCTAATAAAGCATCTGAGATGTATGTTGCTGTTTCTTTGTCATCTGAAAGTATCTAGATCTAAATGAATGAAGCTAAATAAATTTCTGTAGTTTCTCGGAAGCTAAATTAATTACTATCATGATGTCTACCACAAACGCTAGTTAACTATTTTAACAAAACATTCCGAATGGCAGTATCATTTATCTTTTTTTTTTCTTTTTTTTTTACAAAGCTTATATCAACGCACTCTGTCTGTCTGTCTGTCTGTCGTGTAAAAATTGTGTAGCCTACACGGTATTTCTCACACACGCATTCTCGGATCTTTTAAACTTCGCACAATAATTCAATATTATAGACATGACATGAATCGATAAAAACAAGGTTACAAAGACAGTTTGTGTGGAAACACAAACTCAAAATCGGCCCCCGAAGTGGTCCACCCAGACAGGTTAAAAGGCAGGTTTCAATATTTTCAGAAAGAACAACAGAATGAAATTCTATCAAAGACAAATGACAAAGAGAAAAGGAGAAAGAAGGTTTACAGATCTTTTGTGGTGCCCCAGCGATCCAGCAGACCAAAGGATAGGTGATAGGTGAATGAGAAGTTAGGTGTGAACCTGGCCTAACTGATGTCTTATAATGAATATCTAATTGATCTAATTGTTTTGTAAAGGGTCAATCTCTGATTCAAATCGTCAAGAAAAAAAAATTTCCGTAAAAAAAAAAATTCCTTGAGTTCAGTGTTGTATGAGTGGATGTGCAATGCAGTCAATGTGATAATCTGAAGAACTGCTTATTATTTGTTGTTTTAAATTATGCCCAACTTATATGCATACTAAATAAACTTTTTTTCAGTTTAAAAAAAAGAAAACGTTTTTTTGTGTAAATGTGTTAGCTAGTATGACAAAACTTACTTAACTTAGCAATACAAATGTAAAAAAAATAATATTTTTGACAAAAAATCTAAAACCATTTGCATAAATGTGTTATAGATATGGTACATCTCCATCCCCCCTACTAAAGAGTCTCCCGTGTTTGTTACTATTAATAGTGAATAGTTGTAAAAGTGGTGTATTTTTATGAAAAAACTGCTTGCATAATTGATTTTAAAAAATTAGACTTTTCTCTTTCAGAAAAAAAGTAGCCGTTGCATCAGAACTTTGAATTTTCTAAATAATATGATGTCGAATTTTCTCTATCTTTAATAGTTTACGTAATCTAAACGGGACGGACGGACGGACAGATATTCCACACTAAACTAATAGCGTCTTTTCCCCTTTCGGGGGCCGCTAAAAAAGTAATCAATAAGAAAATTAATTACACGTAATCCTTTTGTTTGATCCCAACAAGGGAAACTATTCCTTCAGTATTCACAGTTATGGCTAAATTTGTTGGGTTTAGTCCCCTTTACTTAGTGTTAACGCTATTTCTGCCTCACGCATTTTCCGATGAAGTTGATACTTGAAACAATTATCTATTGTTTCTAACAAATATGAGTCTCTAAAAAAATATTCAATTAGTCATTTAATTATTGGTATGAATTATTTTATTTGATATCGAATAAAGGAAATAGCTATTAT
The DNA here is from genome assembly GCF_947242115.1 of Biomphalaria glabrata. Taxonomy (NCBI): domain Eukaryota; kingdom Metazoa; phylum Mollusca; class Gastropoda; family Planorbidae; genus Biomphalaria; species Biomphalaria glabrata. The sequence goes on from NC_074718.1 coordinate 10,724,055, forward strand.
TGATTGTTATAATTTTAAGGACGGAGTTCTTCCCCTTTAGATAAGCTTTTTTTTTTTTAAAGTTTTTTTTTTTGGTTGTTTTTTTGTATTGCATGTTTAGCCTCTACTTGCTTTAGTCAAATACTCTTTAAAATCTACTGTAAGTTACCCTTCAAACTAAACTATTGTGACACAATGTAATATATTATAGTATACAGTTAAATCATAATTGTGTGTAGTATAAAAGATGTTACTTATATTAGATAAAAAACAAACACAACGAAATAGTTTCCAGGTCTTTATTTTGCATCTTCCATGCTCACAAAAAGCCCTCGGGGTATTCTCTTTGTTTCCATTGTTTGTGGACCTTGTTAAAACAAAGAGACGCTGTTCTTCGTGTCTGAAAAACACAATAAGATGCTTACAAGAGTCAATTAGCGGCTCGCTCTTTTGGCTTTTAGCATCGGACATGTTGCTATATCACTTCCTATTTGGTTGACATCTTGAGGGGGAAAATATAGCTCATGTTTGTCTATCAAGGGTATGCTCTGGCCCTGGCACGTGTATCCGAAAGCTAACTTAGTGTCAACTCTCTCTGTCTGTCTGTCTGTCCGGCTGGTAAATAGTCACTACGCGTTATTTCTCCCATACCCATTCTTTAATCAAGTTGAAACTTTGTCCAATTATTCATTGGTATAGACAAGACATGTATCAGTAAACAAAAAAAATAACCAATTAATAAATTAAGTAAAGCAAGAGTAAAGTTACGCTCTCAGACCTTGTGGTCTATAGGACAGATGATGTAAATGTCTTCTGTTTCTTTGGTTTACGATTTACGAGGGTGTCATCTGGCCAGCACAACGACCAACCTCTTGTACTTTTTCCCAACTAATGTCAGGTACCCATTAGAGCTGGGTGGACTCAGAGGCGCCCAAAGATCCCAAAGATTACAAGATCCCAGCATTCGAACCTGGGACCCCACGTTCGGAAACCAAACACTTTACCGCTCAGCCACCGCGGCTCCAGTCAATAAATTACTGGTTATTTATTATTTTGTTCGATAACAACAAGGGAAACTAACTATTCAGTATTTACAGATGCGGTTAAATATACAGGGTTACGTCCCTTTAGATAACTGAACACGTTATTTCTGTAGTAAAACAATTATTTATTGTAACCACTAAAACATGAATCAATAAAAAAAATTAACCCATTAGTCATTTTACCATCACAAAAGAGATACAAGACACCGATAGCAAAGACAAACAGACACAAACACTCTTTTGTTCCCCTGGCAATCAAATCATTAAATAAGAACAATCTGGTATAGACTTTGTCACATGTAGGGCCTAAACTATGAGTGAGTCTGGTGTGAATGTACACTTTGGTTTTTTATAGTTATAATGTTTTTTGTTTGGTGTAATGCACAAATTGTAAGAGAAACTTCCATACGGATAATAAAGATTATTATTATTATTTCCTTATTTGTAATTAATTACTTTGGTTGTTATAAAAAGGTAAATAACTTCTGCATTGTTGATATATATATATATATATATATAACTGCAAGCAGTGCTTTTTTGTACAAAAAATAGGTTCCGGTACTCAGTGATTAGGTGCCGGTACTCAGTCGTTGATTGCCTAGCTTTTAACTACTAAAAATTAATTATATACCTTAAACTACAAGAAAAGTAATATTTAAAAAAAAAAGTGTCGTCACAAAAAAAGCCCTGACTGTAAGTGTGGAGTTATTCCCCTTAGATAATGTTTGTTTCTTAAAAGAAGGATTTAGAAAAAAAATATATACTTGCTTGTTTCTGTTTCAGTGGCTCTATGCATTGTCTTTTATCCACGTCTTCTTATGTTCTTTATGCAGTGCCACTTTCACTTAGAACAAAACACATGAAATATCTCTGTGTAGTTTGGATTTTGTTATTGGTTCTTGTTTATCCAGGTAAAGAAGATTATTGTGTAGAATTTCAGCTTGATCCGAAATTGGTGTGCAGGAGAAATAACGTTTACAAATTTTTTTACAAAACAGACAGATCTAAAATATAATATCGGATTTTCAATATGTTTTCAAGTTTTTTTTTTTTTTTTTTTTTTCAATTTAAACGGGATGGACTGGCGGACAGACAGGTCACACGCTAAAATTATTATAGGCTAGTAAAGTACAATAATGGTTGAGTGGCCATTACCGCTTGTCATCATATAAACGGGGCTAGAGCTCGAATCCAAACTCGAGCTGAGCTTTGTTGGATGAGCACCTAGCCCTTAAAGCAGCACTGTAACCTTCCCCCAGATGCCCCCTACCCCTAGAGGTCCACACACACACAAAAGGTTAGACCAGAGCGCACTGAACATGAACGATCCGCCAGTCAAAAGTAATAACAATAATAATGATCTAGACAGTATTAATTAATGGCCTCTTTATTTTTACAGAAATAACATGCGCGTTTTAAATGACACATTTCATTCTAGTTTAGAAAACATGGCATATATATTCTTCTAGATAAACCAAAACACAAACAAAAAAACTTAAGTGGGTAAGAAAAAAAGTGCGTCGATATATTTGCAGGAGATTGTTCTCTAGAGCTTCAGGCAAATATCTCCTCCGTCTAGAACAATTTACATTTTGATGAAGTTTTTTTTTTTTGTTATTGAATATCGCAAAGAGAATGGACGATAGATCCTCAACAGAATGAACGACGCAATTTGTGAAAGTGTCAGAAAATAATAGAAATGTCTTATTGAGGATAGAACTAAGACCGGGCCTCGTGTTTACACTGGACATATACAAGCTGCAATTATTTTATGCCCAAGTAGATTGAAACAATTAACCAGAAAAAATTGAAAATACTTTTTTTTAAAGACAATACCTCCTGATATAGCGTATAGATTGATTTTTTTTCACGTAATAACTAATAAATGTTAATTTAAATAACAATGCAACATTTTTAGATGAATAGAAATACTACATTTGACAATAATCCAATGATAGGGCTTTAGATCTAGACTTTGAAGACGATTAACATTAATATACTGAGTTCTTAAATCATTAACGCATTACATCCGGGAATTTCCGAATGCGATTATCTTATCAAGGTTGCAATATTCCTTTGACAACCCAAAATGACAATTTTTTGTCTATATATTTCAGGAGATTTTTTTCTTGAGTTTTCAAAAGATTGTAATAATTTCCGGAGATTTCCAGGACTCTTTCGTATAGTTTGCAATTTCAGGAGATTTCTAGTTGCTCCTGGTAAATCAGGAGGCTGCGGGAAATATGTTATAAGTTATAAAATGGTTTAATTTAATAACTTACACCTAGAATAAGCGCGGGTCCTTTCCAAGTGCGGGGCCCCCTGCGGTCGGGCAGGTTGCATTGGCTTAAGGCAAAATAACGGCGTATGCTACGCCGTGGGTCGACTAGTTCACTATAAACGTTCGCTCCCGTTGAATCATTTAGAGTTTGAAGTGTCGCTTTCTTTTATTAAATGATGAATATTCGATACCAAAATATTTTTAAAATTCTTTTTGTAGTCACCTCTCTTAGTTGCCCTGCAGGGATCTGCCAACTAACCATGCATACAAACGACATTCTTCGTCCTATATTTAACCTTGACATTGCTAGACTGTAGCGATTTCTGCTGTAATGCTTTACATACATCATTGATAACGTCATTGTGTGGCCGCTAGCGGAATGCCCTTTCGTCCCCGAGCAATTATATTCCATTTAAAACGTCATTCCCTAGATGTTTATAACTGTTTATTTCTCGCATGCAAAGTGACTATCAACCTTATCATTCTTTACTGTCACATTTAAAGATGCCGATCTATCTATCTATCTATCTATCTATCTATCTATCTATCTATCTATCTTATCTATCTATCTATCTATCTATCTATCTATCTATCTATCTATCTATCTATCTATCTAACTTTTTTATCTATCTATCTATCCATCCATTCATACATCCATCCATCTATCTATTTTTCCATCCATCCATCCATCTATCTATCTATCTATCTATCTATCTATCTATCTATCTATCTATCTATCTATCTATCTATCTATCTATCTATCTATCGATCTATCTATCTATCTATCTATCTATCTTTCTTTCTTTCTTTCTATTTCATTATTTATATTTGTACGCTAACACATTTTTCAGATAAATCTTAACTTTGAAGTCTCTTCAACATGTGCATTTCATTTAAATATGTCTCTAATGCTGTATAATTCTACATTTTTATTGTTTTAATTATATTTCACTATAATAACAACTATTCATTAAAATATAAAATGAATTGCTTTCATTTTGATATATATTCAGGTTTTTTTCCATATTAGAAAACTTTAAAATGAATGAGTAACTTTAAATATAAGATCACAATATAATTTTAGATACTTATTCATAATATTTCTTTTCTATTAGGTGTGAAATTTTTAGATGATTGCCCACTGGAGCCTAAAATTCCAATATTCCATTTGGTTGGAGGATGTTTTTGGTTAGTAAAGATTGGGATAACTCTGTGGCGATCAATTCAGGTAGCTCTTCAATGATTTTTAGGTATTTGTTTAGTCTCCATGTACGTCTCAATCAATACATCAAACTGACTTTCAAATAAAATAATGAAACATATGAAATCATATTGTTTTTTTAAATAAATGTATACAGAACCTAAGTGTTGTGGAGTGTATATCGTGTTTCTGGTGTAATTTTGGGAAAAGGTGAGCGGATGGTTTGGTTGTGTAGATTGAATACATTCTGAGGAAACCACAAGGGTGTCTGTCGTAACTCATGTAAACTGAAGTATTTTATAGTTCGTCCATCGTGGTTCGATGATGACCACTTTTTCATCCAGGGGGATGAGGGCTTTGCTATTTTAATTGGAGGGGATGACTAGTGACTTGCGCTGGAATTTGGATTTAAGTGAGGAGGATTCGCGCAACACGTCAACCTCACTCTCTCACCCTAAAGCCCATCCTTTTCCGGAAGCAAGATTTGGTCAAGACGTCCAGGGACGAGTCTTGGTGCATTGGATGACCAGAGATTTTTTGTGTGTCTTGTCCTGCTCTAGAGTGCTCCACAGCACTGTGCTGGTATTTGCCTTTCTGTCCGATATGTCTAGTTTTGTGACGTTACTCACAGGCCGCCAAGTCCAGACATCACATGCTAGGTTTGACAGAACCTCAGTGTACTGAGTGCCATGGACAAGTGTGCCATGGACAAGTGTGCCATGGACAAGTCAGATATCTTCTACCTGGTTTAGACGGCCAGTCAAAGCCGTTTCCGGGGTGTGGCCGCTGCGCATGCTACAGCTTCTGGGAGCCACAGGTGAGAGTTGGGCACCGATTGGGGACCAAGAGTGAGCCAAGCTACCCTAAAAAAAAGGGGGTATGACTGCCTATCCCCTGTAATAGACACTAAAACAACATGAGCTTCAATGAACACAATGATTTTATTAGTCTCTGTTTATGCTCTTTACTCCAGCCACTTGTTCTCTAAACTGACTTCCTTTTACACACAGTCCTGACACACTGCTGTTCACTCAACCATGTACACTCAAGGTCCACTGGTCATTTCATACACAGGCACACACACTGCACTACCAGCCACTCTAAACACATACACTTACTATCACACACAAAAGGTGCTACCCCTCCTAAACTGAAGTATTAGAATAGTAGAAAAAGTCAAGAGAATAAACTGAGATACCAGTGACAAAAAGACGTGTACTATCTGTTTCAGTAGAACGTGCTTAGTCTAGTTTAAATTATTAGTTTCTGTGTTTCTACTCGGCGTAAGGTCTTAGTGGCTAAGCGCTTGGCTTCCAAACCTAGGGTCCTGTGTTCGAATCTCACCGAGAACTGGGATTTTAAATTTCGGGATTTTTAGGGCGCACCATATTAGTTTGTACCAATCTTTATGTAGCACTTTATGGTACGCAACAATTCGTACTAAAGGTTTACCTATAGCTATTCAGTGGCACTATTTTTTTTAACATATTACAATATAAATATATAGGGCCAATATAAAAATATTTTTGTTACAGAAGACACTCGGAATATGAAAAATAGAAAAACATTTAAATAGCAAGCTTATATATATATATATATATATATATATATATATATATATATATATACATCGTTTATATTAGGTAAAAATGCTTGTATTTTAATTAGAAATAACAAAGTTTCCTTTAACTTAAATTCAACACTCATAACAGTCATGGGTCAATGTCTTTTTTTTTAGCAACGCCATCAAGGAAGCCTAGACAACTTGTATGATTCGGTCAGCAGTCAACGAGGCGTGACCAGTAGGACATACAGGACCATGGACGTGCTACTTTCCCTCTTCCTGCTAGCGTGGCACATACTGGGTACAATCTGGGTGCTGAGCATCTGGAGGCCAAAGTTCAAGGCCATGTTACATAGGTAAGAGATAAGAGGGAAAATCAAAACAAAAAGTAAAAAAAATAGTAATGAAATAGTATCTTTGAGGGAAATACCCACATTTACAGCCATATTTGGAAGCAAACACTTAATTAATTCCCACAGTACTTAATAAACTATGTGTTGACATCGACAATCAATAGTTGTGCAAAGCTTCAACTTAATCCGAGAATGGGAACTGGGGAAAACAACATCTTAAATATTTGTACCAGGCAGACAAGGTTAAGTTGACATAAGCTTTGTTTCAAAAATGTGAAACTATTATAAGCAATATTTTATTTTATCAAAACGACAGGGATTTCGTATTGATACTGAAACATAACATTGCTCAGTTCAATAAACAAAATTTAAAAGTTAATTTTTTAATTAAAAAATATATAACAAAAATCCATTTACCAGTCAGACGGCAGCACTGTTACAGACTTAACACACACATTTCCTTTATGGTCTTTGTTAAGAGCACTACAATGAATTGGGTTTTTCTTTACGAATATCGATTCTGGCAGTGTCAAATAATGAACTAACGGTAAAAGTATTAGCTTATGTTTCTCGATAATAATAATAATAATAATAATAATTAAAAATTGCTTTCAAGTCATTCTGTTTAAGAAAGTGTATTGCGACAGGAAAATTAGTAAGATAGATAGATAGATAGATAGATAGATAGATAGATAGATAGATAGATAGATAGATAGATAGATAGATAGATACATAAATAGATAGATAGATAGATAGATAGATAGATAGATAGATAGATAGATAGATAGATAGATAGATAGATAGATAGATAGATAGATAGATAAATAGATAGATAGATAGATAGATAGATAGATAGATAGATAGATAGATAGATAGATAGATAGATAGATAGATAGATAGATAGATAGATAGAGTTGTACTAATGTTTGCACTCTAAAGTTACTCATATATTATATAGTTACAAAGACCTTGCTCTCTTGTTCTGATATCTACTGCTTGTATCCCTCTGTCCAGACCAAGTCAGTGGTGTGAGCGGTCACTCTACTTCTTCAGCGTGGCTATCATCGTTGCCGTCTACGCCGTGGTCATCCTCGTGGTGCTGGGAATGTGCTGCTTGACCTGTATTTATAAAGCGAGCAGCAGCAACGGCAGGCATAGGTAGCAGCCTCGGAAAAGAGGAATACCCAACATCTAGCTCAGTAGAGACTTGTAGATATGTCTAAAAGACTTTGTGAGATACACACCAGTGTTTGGACGGATATTATGCCTTGAGATAAATGTATAATAAAACACATCCTTAAGAACATTGCATAGATCCTACAAAAACTATTAGAAAATCTTTAAAGCACTACAATATAAATATATATATACATATATATATATATATATATAGAGAGAGAGAGAGAGAGAGAGAGAGAGAGAGAGAGAAAGAGAAAGAGAGAGAGTCCATTGTGGTTCAATGATGACCACATTTTTCATCCAGGGGGCTGAAGAATTAGCAGTGTATTTTTTTTGCCTCTTCATGTGATCCAGATGGAGCTAGTGTCATTGGCCTTGCTTCTTTTCTCTGACCCTTTTCTACTGCCAGCTCTTTTCTCTTGCCCTTAGAGCCAGTTTACACAATGCGACGCCATGATGCTCTGTCATGTGCTTCTGTCTCCCAGGTAGCTGGTCAATGCTGAAGGCTTTCAGAGAAGCTTTGAGGGTGTTCTTAAAGCGTTTTTTTCTTTGTTCATCTTGTGAGCGCATTCCTTCCCTTTCAAACAGCAGACGTTTAGAGATGCGTAGGTCTTCCATTATGCAAATATACTCAAATCCTAAAAGAACTCATTAAAAAATGCCTCAAAACAACTCGAAAATTCTAGAAGGGCCAAAAAGGTTCAACAACAAAAAAAAAAAAAGATATTTTAAAAGATCCGAAACAAAACTACGCATTAATTCAACCAAGTGATTGTAAAAGAAACAAGAGGAAGCTTCAAAAACAGGACATTCTAGAGGAAGAGTCTCAGAGATTCTAAAACCTCCTTAAAGATCACAACAAAGCGACACAAACGTTTGTTGTCTAAGCTTTCAATTGTTAATGGTTAATGTGACAATCTAAAGATGTAAAATACAAAGGGATAAGGAAAATACCTATATTAATTAAACTTTTTTTTTAAATTTTATTTATTTAATAAGCGAAAAAAAATACTCCAATGTTTGTCATTGTGAAATGTATGAGGCAACATGTTTAGCCGAATTGTATCCTCTTAGTTACAAAAGGCTCCAACGGAACAAATGAATTTGACTGTGCAATAATTTCTTCTCTATATTTACCATTATTATAATGTATATACCGTTCAGAAAATGATAAGTTGTTTTGATCCGCGTTTCTTTATTATTTTAATCATGTTTTTTTTAAGCTTAAGTTTTGATGTTGTATGGATAGATGTATGAATAGGATCCTTGCATCATATGAATTGCTTCCCTTAGAAGTCCACTTTTATCTTCACATAAAAATAGTTTTCTCGTTCGAACGTATTATTACGCATCCGTAATTAATATTATATAATTTTACTCTACAAAGGGAAGTTTTAAAAATCCAATGCAAAATATTTTTAATGTTTATTTTTTAGTCATTTGCGTACTAAACAGACAGCATCAAGCTACAAATGCAATAGATATTGCACAATTGATTAGAGTCATTTTTTTGTATAGTTTCCCTAGTTCTCCTGTGATGTGATTGACAATGTCTAAAGATATACGATCGAGAAAGTAAAGAAATAAAAAAAAAGAAATACTATTTATAACCCATCTGAAATTATATAGATTGAGAAAAGGCAAAGCAATAGTCTCTTAATTGCTATTGTAATTTACCAAGCTTTGGGGTGTCTTATGCCTGTTCGATTTGAGATATAGATCCAACATTTAATAGTGAATTCAAATGCTTCGATCAATCAGCCGTATTGAAGGTGGTGGAGCTTGAAGGCAAATGATCAAATGTTTTGAGAGCTTGATACTTAAGAAACAAATACATGGGCTGTTTACCTTTATTGGTTATTAATTATTCAGGTAAGCTTTTTAGATTTCCCGTCTAGCCGAGCCGAAACCATTCACAACATCTTCTAATGATAGTGTGTAATCAATAAAGTAATTTAACATTGGTAACTCAATCTGTCTGGTTGTGTCATAACACACAAGATGGATAATAAATAATGCAGTCCACCTTTCACATCATACAATGAATGCAGCATTATCTCCCTTTCAATGTCCTGTCCTCATACGCCATGTTTTGATATTTAAATAATAAAACTATCAATTTGAAAAGGTCGATATGGCACAAAACATAGGTGAAAAGGTAATATTCATTATCTTTAACAAGAAGTGCCTTACCTTTTTTTTTTCGACCAAGGGGCCATATAAATTTGGAACGCTCGTGACACGGGCCGCATTACGAAATTCTTATCCCATATACAAGAACTAATCCGTAAATGTGCCCTTTCTTACATAGCGCTATTACAGTAGGAAACAGTTGCCCGAATACTTCATGAAATCCAATTTCTGTATAGAGTTAAGAGTCTCTAATTAACATGCAGCCTTAAATTAACACATGGATGCGCGAATGACGTAATTTTCTTATTCTTTGAAGGAAAATATTAGAATAGCAGATGAACTTGGCATGACCCGTGGTGGTGAGAAGCGAAAGGTGCGTTCATAAACTACAGTCTCCGCTATGACTTATGGGATATTTATGGCAAGTTTCATAAGGTTTGATCAAAAAGACGTTGATTTCTACTAAACAAAAAAATGTATAACCTTACATTCCTACTTTAAATATAAGTAGAGAGTTAGGAGTAGGAATTTGATGATGTAATTGTCCAATCATTGTCGAAAGTATGTATTCACTCCTTATTTAGTGTTTCTATAGATTGACACTAGCATGTGGCTGTTACTAGAAAGTAGTTGTGTACATCTTGTTGTAAATAAGTCTATTACTGCCTCTGATGATACATACATAATAAACATAAATTTACATGAATGTATCTTCATTTGTTTCAGCACCTAGCTTCACTTCTATATTTACTGACTCTGTATATCATTACTGTAATTGTAGTATATAGTATTTTCTAGTCCTGTATTCTACTTTATTTACTTGTCCTGTATAATACTCTTTTTACTTGTCCTGTATTCTACTTTATTTACTTGTACTGTATTCTACTTTATTTACTTGTACTGTATTCTACTTTATTTACGTGTCCTGTATTCTACTTTATTTACTTGTACTGTATTCTACTTTATTTACGTGTCTTGTATTCTACTTTATTTACTTGTACTGTATTCGACTTTATTTACGTGTCCTGTATTCTACTCTATTTACTTGTACTGTATTCTACTCTATTTACTTGTACTGTATTCGACTTTATTTACGTGTCCTGTATTCTACTCTATTTACTTGTACTGTATTCTACTCTATTTACTTGTACTGTATTCTACTCTATTTACTTGTACTGTATTCTACTTTATTTACTTGTACTGTATTCTACTTTATTTACTTGTACTGTATTCTACTTTATTTACTTGTCCTGTATTCTACTCTATTTACTTGTACTGTATTCTACTTTATTTACTTGTACTGTATTCTACTCTATTTACTTGTCCTGTATTCTACTCTATTTACTTGTACTGTATTCTACTCTATTTACTTGTCCTGTATTCTACTTTATTTACTTGTACTGTATTCTACTTTATTTACTTGTACTGTATTCTACTCTATTTACTTGTCCTGTATTCTACTTTATTTACTTGTACTGTATTCTACTTTATTTACTTGTACTGTATTCTACTTTATTTACTTGTACTGTATTCTACTTTATTTACTTGTACTGTATTCTACTCTATTTACTTGTCCTGTATTCTACTTTATTTACTTGTACTGTATTCTACTCTATTTACTTGTCCTGTATTCTACTTTATTTACTTGTACTGTATTCTACTCTATTTACTTGTCCTGTATTCTACTTTATTTACTTGTACTGTATTCTACTTTATTTACTTGTCCTGTAATGTACTTTATTTACTTGTCCTGTAATGTACTTTATTTACTTGTCCTGTATTCTACTTTATTTACTTGTACTGTATTCTACTTTATTTACTTGTCCTGTATTCTACTCTATTTACTTGTCCTGTATTCTACTTTATTTACTCGTACTGTATTCTACTCTATTTACTTGTCCTGTATTCTACTTTATTTACTTGTACTGTATTCTACTCTATTTACTTGTCCTGTATTCTACTTTATTTACTTGTACTGTATTCTACTCTATTTACTTGTCCTGTATTCTACTTTATTTACTTGTACTGTATTCTACTTTATTTACTTGTACTGTATTCTACTTTATTTACTTGTCCTGTAATGTACTTTATTTACTTGTCCTGTATTCTACTTTATTTACTTGTACTGTATTCTACTTTATTTACTTGTCCTGTATTCTACTCTATTTACTTGTCCTGTATTCTACTTTATTTACTTGTCCTGTATTCTACTTTATTTACTTGTCCTGTATTCTATTTTATTTACGTGTCCTGTATTCTACTCTATTTACTTGCTCTGTATTCTACTTTATTTACTTGTCCTGTATTCTACTCTATTTACTTGTCCTGTATTCTACTTTATTTACTTGTCCTGTATTCTACTTTATTTACTTGTCCTGTATTCTACTTTATTTACTTGTCCTGTATTCTACTCTATTTACTTGCTCTGTATTCTACTTTATTTACTTGTCCTGTATTCTACTCTATTTACTTGTCCTGTATTCTACTTTATTTACTTGTCCTGTATTCTACTTTATTTACTTGTCCTGTATTCTACTTTATTTACTTGTCCTGTATTCTACTCTATTTACTTGCTCTGTATTCTACTTTATTTACTTGTCCTGTATTCTACTTTATTTACTTGCCCTGTATTCTACTTTATTTACTTGTCATGTATTCTACTTTATTTACTTGTCCTGTATTCTTCTTTATTTACTTGTACTGTATTCTACTTTATTTACTTGTCTTGTATTCTACTCTATTTACTTGTCCTGTATTCTACTTTATTTACTTGTCCTGTATTCTACTCTATTTACTTGTCCTGTATTCTTATTTATTTACTTGTCCTGTATTCTACTTTATTTACTTGTCCTGTATTCTACTCTATTTACTTGTCCTGTATTCTACTTTATTTACTTGTCCTGTATTCTACTTTATTTACTTGTCCTGTATTCTACTTTATTTACTTGTCCTGTATTCTACTCTATTTACTTGTCCTGTATTCTACTTTATTTACTTGTCCTGTATTCTACTCTATTTACTTGTCCTGTATTCTACTTTATTTACTTGTCCTGTATTCTACTTTATTTACTTGTCCTGTATTCTACTTTATTTACTTGTCCTATATTCTACTTTATTTACTTGTACTGTATTCAGTAATTTATTTAATTACGTTTCTTTTAATACGCTTTTTAAATTGGCCTTGTATTATTCAGTATCGTCTGTCCTAATGTCTGTTCAGGTCAACGGCTCAAGATGAATGACGAGGATTACGCTGTATCCCAGATGGAACTGCATCCCTTGTTGGTCACCATTTTTTTCCTTCGACCTTCCGGCAGCTTCAGATGTGTCTAGATTGAGCTAGAGGTTAACGTTCAGCTAAATATTTACTTTGAGCTAAATATTTACTTTGAGCTAAATATTTACTTTAAGCTAAATGTTAACTAAGAGTTAAATATTTACTACGTGTTAAATGTTAACTTGAAGCCATATGTTTACGCTGAGCTAAATGAGAAACAAAACAGGATCCAGTGGACTGACATATGGAAACAAAGATAGGGCACTTATCGGGGATGAATGTAAGTCATCGTAACCTATTACGGTCCACACAATGTTTTTTATAAGGGCATTGTAGGCTCCAGAGTTTCTAAGGGCTTTGAAGAATGTAATACAAATGAGAAGAAACTTACACAATTTTCAGATTTTGTTGTCATTGATATTAATTGAACACTAAGTTTAGAATCCAAATTTACGTAAGAAAATTTCGCTAAAGCAAGTCCTTAAATTTATTATTATTTTGTGTGTGTGTGTGTGAAATAGTGTTGTCGCGATAATTTTAAAGTGTATTGTATACTAGGAAAAAGTTCTTATTGGAGTTAGAAATGAAAAGGAGCAGGATATATATATATAAAAAAGGGCCAATATTAACGTGTTTTTTTTTCACTGATCATGCTAAAAAAACATTGGAGGGTCTAATTAAGTGTTGTAAAAAAAATAGGCAGAACTGGCCAATGATATTATGTGAGGGACATTTAAGGTACATATAGCGCAGGGACGTCTGTAATGGACGGATCGTTTTAAGATCATTTTGTATTACGTAAGACGCGTCTGTCGCCAATTTTTATTTTCACAAAAAGGTTTTTTCTATAAATAAGGTTGCAATAGTCGTACGAAAATCGACCATTCTGAGAGTAAAAAGTCCAGTAGAATCTCACTAGCGGAGACGTTTTGAAATGTCTTCTTCAAAACGTTTTCAGTCAATATCGTTGGATACGCCACTCACAAAAAAAAAAACGGTCTACATTTTGCAAGGTCTTGTAAGAAGATCAAACGACGTCTCTTACATAGAATATTTTAATTTTTGAAAATGGTAATGGTGTAATTTTACTAATACTCAGATATGGACTGATAACTACAACTTTTTTTCAGGCCTCCTTCCAACATTTTGTCAGGGCGTCGCGCACCTTCTAAAGAAGACCTCTTGCCTCTATCCCTCTAGGTAAGCGCGCCCTACAGTTTGAGAAACGTTGCTCTATTGATTTATTCGAGTTCTGTTGTAGGTGAGAAACTCTCCTGACATGAAACAACGATTGTATTGATATAATAAATGACTGAAATATGAATTGTGTTTATGTGTTCATTTCAATTTTGTTCTTGTAATGTAATGAACTTGACCCAAGTTGTAGACTCAAGATATCGGCGTTTTAAAATACTCAATAAAATAAACAATAGGAGTTTGTGTGTGTGTGTGTGTGTGTGTGTGTTTTTCAAGTCTGCATTTCTGTAGATTTTCTATTCTCTTTCCTAACATCATCTACTGTTTTTTTTTCTGACTCTTCTCTCTATCCACTTTCCTTGTGAATGTGCCTTTTTTTCTGTCCTCCTACTCTTTTCTGTCCTACTACTCTTTTCTGTCCTCCTACTCTTTTCTGTTCACTCTCTCCCTCTGTCTCTAGTTAGTAAAGTTCCCGTTCCAGACCTTGTGATCTATGTGGCAGATGATGTAAAGGTCATATGTTTAAGTGGGTCCCGCGTTTAACACAACGACCAACCCTGCATTCGAACACGGGACTCTAGGTTTGGAATCCGAGCGCTTTACTACTCAGCCACCGCGATACCTCTCTCTTGTCTTCTATCAATAAGCCGTTCGCTTTCTGCCTTGTTTCTTAGACCTCTGTCTCTGTCTCTCTCTCTCTCTGTCTCCGAGGTCTCTCTTTTCTTTCTATACGAATCCCTAGTCTTTTTTCTTTCTTTTACCCCCGCCCCTCTCTTTTTCTCTCTTTAACATCATTTTTTACACATCTGCAAAGCTTATATCAACTCACTCTGTCTGTCTGTCTGTCTGTCCGGTAAAAAGTGTGTACACGTTATTTCTCCCACACCCATTCTCGAATAAATCTGAAACCTTGTTATATTATTCTTTGACATAGATAACATATGAGTCAATTTTTAAAAATGCGACAATTAATTACTGGTAAATCATTATTTTGTTTTAATAGCAACAAGAGAAATTAATACTTCAGTATTCACAGATATAGTTAAATTTGTTGGGTTTAGTCCCCTTAAATAATTGTTACCGCTATTTCTTATTCAAGCATTCTCCGATCAAGTTGTTACTTTAAACAATAAGTTATTGTAGCTAAAGAAACACGAATCAATAAACACAAATTCTCAATTAGTCAATTAATTATTGTTATTCTAACGGATGCATGTGTACGTCAGATGTAGTTGAAGTATTTCTAACGATGATTATTTATCCTAGATGCATGCGTACCTTGTTGAGTGTATTAGGGTATCAAGTTCGGTACATAACATCCGCCACAACAATAACAGGTATCACAGACTCAATGACCAAGTTGACTCAAGGTGAACTTCAAACAAACGTTTATTACAGAATGGGCCACAGTCTAGTCTGCCACTATAGAACGATGTTATCCCCTCACGAGTCTAGCGGTAACAGATTCCTAAAAGTCAATCTTAACCTCTAACCCCAAAGTCTATGTCTTCATTCTAAAATATCCGCTCACTGTCAGTACATAAAGTGCGCCACCCAACTAACTAAACTAGCTATCTAACAGTATTTAATTTTTTGTTTGATATCGAATAAGGGAAATAACTTATACATTATTGTATAGTTTCAAGGATGTTCTTTCTCTTTAGATAATATTTGTTCTTTTTAAAAGGATATTGTATATTTTGCTTGTTATAATATTGAGACCTGTAGTTTTTTTTTTTCATTAAGTCATTTAGTTGTCAATATGTTTTGTTTATGTTGAGTAATATCAGGGCAAAGAATATGTTAAAAGTTTATTATCAATTTTTAACTACTAGCTCTTTTCCCGTGTCGTTGCTTGCGTGGGGTCGCTGCTGAGTGCACAAGTGTATGTAAACTTCAGATCTTTCCATCAAATATTCAATCAACGCATGACATGTAGTCCTCCTCACCACTACTGTTAACACTTTCTGTGCTAGCGGTGTATTGATCAGTGCAGCCATTTTACATCCGCACGTCGAGCGTCGACAGTTCCTTTCTTTCTTTTATTTATTGCTTTAACAAAGGGCGATCACTCGTGGGGCCATTGTTTGACTTCTATTGTAAATTACAACAATGAAATTGTAAAGTCTCCTCTTTACAAGACTGAATTGTCTTATGAGTAGGTAGTGTGGATTCACACAAGTTGAACTGATCAACGGCTGGAAAATGTATTGTACAGTTACCAGACTTATTTGAAGAGTATTATTCAAACAGTTATGCTACAAATTGATAAACAATGGCAATAAAACTACTCCGACAGTTCAAATACGAACGACTATTGTTACACACAGTAACGACTATGGTCAAAAAACTTGCTGAAATATTGTTTTGAGTCGTAATGACCAATAGCTTGCAAGAATATTGGTTAAACTCAATAATGATCAATACCTTAATAGGATGTTGTTTTGACACTTATAATGACCAATGGATTGCTAGAATGTTGTTTAGGCACCATAATGATCAGTGGCTTGCCAGGATATAACAAATGACAAACGATTTGCATTTATGTATTGTTGAGACTTCAATGTCATAAAGCTTGCAAAGACACCCAAATGTTTAACAGCCTGCAAGGACACCCAAATGTTTAACAGCTTGCAAGGACTCCCAAATGTTTAACAGCCTGCAAGGACTCCCAAATGTTTAACAACTCGCAAGGACAACCAAAAGTTTAACAGCTTGCAAAGACACCCAAATGTTTAACAGCTTGCAAGAATACCCTAACGGCTAACAGCTTGCAGGACGTGCAATATCTTTTTTGCCATTGACTCTCATTTTTTTTTACGAAGCTTGTATCTATTTTTTTTAACATATTTGCTTGGTTTGGTATTCTGACACTAATAATGAACCTAATGATGAAGAAAAAATAATCTAAAATTCTAAACACTACCTGAAAAAAAACTAGGCAGCCAACATGACCCCTCCCCCCTCCTCCATAAAATATATATTTCATAAGCACCATTAGGAACCTTTTTAGAAATTATTAATGTGAAGGATAAGAGGGACAACTCCAATGGGTCAGTCGTTTTACTGCAATATTCTAAATTGAGAAGAACACCTTTGAAGGGAGACAACAATAAAGGGAGACAACAATAAAAAATTTCTTTCCTTTTTTCATGAACTTGGAATGTGGCACACTAGAAAATACCTATCAATTTTTTACATTGATTAATTATAATAACTTGTATACGTAATTTCCGATAACATACATAGGTTGATAATTTTATCTTCTCCTGGTATCAGTGTTGGAGGTAAATGATGTTTGATACATTAGTGGACTATATTAATTCCCCTCTTCAGACCTTGCGATCTATAGGGCAGATAAAGTGAAAGTCATCTATTCCTGTGGACCACGATAAACTTGGGTGTCATGTGACCAGCTACCTCCCCCTCCCCCAACTGGTCCACAACTGAGATAGATCCATAGTGTACACAGCATGCTTTACAAAAGCAATTTATCATAAAAGATATGCCAGTCAAACATGAGCCAGGAGAAACAACGTTTGTTATCGTGAAAACATGTTATACTATTACGACAAATGACAAAATAGTCAGAACTAAAAGTTACCTTCATCTATCCCTTACCCTTGAACTGTTGGGACACCACACATGGTCTGTCGACCGTTTCCATTCATCTTTGTCTTTTACTAAAATATTTCCTTAGATACGCCTGACCATTCTTTGATGTTGTCTTCCCATCGATTTCTCTGTCTGCCTCTTCTTCTTTTTCCTGGTACTGTTCCCAGAGTGAAGATCATTGTGAGCCCTGAGGACCTTGTGATATGGCTAGTTTGCATTTTTTGACAGTGGTCAGCAGGTCATTGTGGGGGCCCGATTGTGATACTGTTCCTAGTCTCCTTCTTTGTTCTGCGGGTAGATGCGTAGGGTTACCTTCACGTAGTGACGTTATCAGACACACACAAATGTAAGCTAACAAAACAGTTATTACATGAACACGTCGAGAGTCCTAGAATTCATCAAGCGACAAAAGTGATAAGGGACATTCAGATGTAGATGTAGTAACTCATAATAAGTCATTGAATTGGATATTAAGCTATACAATAAGACTAGCGCTACCCACCGACTACGCCCGTTGATTTTGTTTCAAGGCTATATATTAGTTTCTTATTACAGCTTGCAAATACTCACATAATATTTGGGCTGTTGCCTCCACCTCTTTTTTTATTGCCCTTTCAATAAAACTGTCAGCAGTTCAACAACCCCCTCCCCATTCGCCTAGAGTATTCTAGTATACGTTACGTTTAATGGAGTGTTAAAACGTATGTAGATCGAATTACTCAATTTAAATTGTGCAAAAACTATTTAAACACACACACACACACATATATATTTAAATGTATGTGTGTGTGTAATACAAAATTACTTGCGATTACAGATTTGAAGCACCAGCCTTCTCGCACTCCACAAAATGAGCAAACCGGGTGTTATTAAAATCTGTGGAAATTACTCTCAAGGTGTAAACGAAAATATGACTATGTGATTTTTAAATATGGCGCATTAGCTTGAAAAGTTTGGGTCGAAATTGCTAATAGAGAATCGTTGTCCATAAACTTTTATCACTGCGGCTTCCATCGTGAAAGGTGTTTAGTTGTTATAGGCACAGAGAAAGTAGTAACTGGTTACATTTTCATGCTTTTTCGTTCACTGCAAGTGAGAGCACTAGTAATATGTCAGTACATAAGGGCTTTGGCGTATATATATATATAAAGAGAGAGAGGGAGAGAGAAATAGATAGATAGATAGATAGATAGATAGATAGATAGATAGATAGATAGATAGATAGATAGATAGATAGATAGATAGATAGATAGATAGATAGATAGATAGATAGATAGATAGATAGATAGATAGATAGATAGATAGATAGATAGATAGATAGATAGATAGATAGATAGATAGATAGATAGACAGATAAATTATTGTCACATAGTGCTGAGCTAGATATGTAGAAATGTTGTTAGCATAGAATCTCGAACATGTATTGATTATTTGATACATCGATGTGTTTGACCGAGATTAGAGAACCAGCTTTGAAATACATGAAACCACTCTTAACTGCATAAAGTATAAGTCTGTCACCAAACACATCTCAATCCAGCATTGTTACCTCCCTTGAGTGGAAGCTAGCGAGATTTTGTATTATTTAGTAAAAACCAAAAAAAAAATACTTAGTTGCCAAGAGGTTTCTGTAAACAAGATTGAGAGTGCAATGTGTACATTTGAGGCTGATATTGGCATCAGGGTTAACATGTGAGCAACAATAAGTTGGAGATACATTTTACAATGGGTCCATCGAAAAAAATATTGGTTATAGGAGAATGCAGAGATCACTAAAGAAGAAAGGCGAAGTCCTAGTGTAGCAAGAGGATGGTATAATACTTGCGTTTGGGACACCAAGGTTAGATACATCCACTAATTCATATCAGTTTTTTTAGGATGCTTGTAGGTACATTTCTCGTTGGCTAATTATCCATAGGAGTTTTACAGTACTTACAAAAATTACTGGAACTACTTGCAAAAATGTAAAATACAAATTACATTTTGTTGAACGTTATTAGAAATGATGTTTATTTACATGATGCAGTGGCGTAGCTATGGTGGGATGTTGGGTGGGGAAAATTTGAAAATTCCCAGGGCTCCCATTTGTGGAAGGACCCCAAATGAGTGTTAATTTTTTTTTTTTACATTAAATATTAAATATTATGCCATTATCTCATGTCATGATGTCGAATGTCAAAATGCAGGGGCCCCTAAAGAGGTCATGCCCTAGGGCCCTCGAATAATGGCAAATCCCTAACTACACCACTGAAATGACTATCTAATTAGCAAGTTTTTATTTGATAAACGTTAACTCCAACTAAGTAGGCTACTTCTCTTGACCATCTACTTGTACTGACTTCTTTCAACTAAATACTTGAATGCTTTTCTGTTGAAGTAATATACGGTCATTCATATACAACCTTACATCCGGTCAGCAAAATGTGGGAAAAGACTTTTTTCTTTACTGTCTAAATAAAAGACGGCTCTTGTTTGTAACAGTCAAATACACAAAATGATTTTTTTATAAGCAAAAATATGTTACTAAAATATTATTTTTTTTTATGTTAAAATATAACAAATAGCATCTTTGTAAAACTGACCAAATCACTTTCTGTCACTGCTTCAAATAGTAAAAGCCTAACTTCTTCATGACAAAAAATGTAAAAAACTTTTACTGGCAAAGTAAAATAGAATAAAAACTTTCATTAATTTTGCAGAAATAACAAATGGGTTGCCTCTCATGGCCTTATAAAATGTATTTCCCCACTGGATAGGACCAATATAATTTGAAATGAATAAGGACATTCCATCTTCCGATTCCAGTGCATCTCTGTATCTAAAGTCCGCATTTGAAAGATGTCACAGAAGTGCATGGGTTGGCAAACTTACCTTCTGTGTCTATATAGTAATGGCAAACACATAGATATGAAGGGAGGTGTTTAGATTGGCGTTAAGTGTCATTTAGTTTAAACTTTAACTGCTGACACAGTCTCTCTCTGTGTTTTGTTTTACTTCGGCAAACATATGTTCTGTGACTATATAAGATAGTAAAGTAAAGTTCCCTTTCCAGAACTTGCAAATCTATGGGGCAGATGATGTTACGGTCATCTGTTTCTTTGGGCAAAGGTTAATGACCAGGGTGTCATGTGTCCAGTACAACGACCAACCACCTTTACAATCCCCATTTAGTCATTTAGTTTAAATTTGAAAAGCAGACACTGTCTCTATCTGTGGTGTTTTACGTCACGAGGGACAATCTTTTCCCTTTGACTTTTCGCATGTGACTAAAAGGCCTATTCTTAATACGTGGTTGCAGCCACAGGTTGAAATATAGAGAGACAGTGCTTGAAATGTCTGTAACCAGGGCCGGTCCTACAGGTTGCGGGGCCTTATGCGAAACGGATTGCGCGGGGCCTAATTTGGGTTGTGATAAGGATAATAAGGGAAAAATAAGATTTTGTATTAGAAAAAAAATTCGTCTTTGCTTTTTATTCATTCTTTACTAAGTACAAAATCACTGTCAAATTAACTTTACGAACCATCTACAGAAGATAATAGTTTTCCAACAAAAAGAAGATAAACATTCAGATTTGCATTTTAGAATTAAGAAAGGATTGGCGTTTTCCATATTGAATGACACACCGAAATGACAATTTTGTCTGTTTTAAGGAGATTTGCATCCGTTTTCAGAAGATTTTAATAATTTCAGAATATTTTCATGACTTTTTCTTATATTTTTTAATTTTAGGAAAATTCCAGGAAACCTTAAATAATAAGTTAAAATGGTTTAATTTAATCATTTACACCTAGAATTCGCATCGCGCGGGGCCTATGAAAGTGCGGGGCCCACTGCGGCCGCGTAGGTTGCAGTGGCCTAAGACCGGCCCTGTCTGTAGCTTGGTCTAAATATGGTCTACTTCTGGCTGCCTATAAACTTTGATACACATATCGAGTTGACAGTTTGGCAAAGTATTGTCTCTGCATCGTTTTATACATTTTCACGTAGACTGGGATTTTGAATTTCGGAATTTTTATGGCGCCCCAGAGTCCACCCAACTCTAATGGGTACCTGACTTAAGTTGGGGAAAGAAAAAGCGGTTAGTAGTTGTGCTGGTCACATGACAACCCGCTCGTTAACCTTAGGTCAAAGAAACAGATGACCTTAACATCATTTGACCTATAGATCGCAAGGTTTGAAAAGGGAGCTTTATTTTTTACTACAGTCCATGCAGTTGTAAATTGTCGTGTCAAATTGTGTCTATTTAACAAAAAACTATTATTACAGATGTATTAATTCTATCGTTTTAATACATAGTTACTTTGAAGTAAATCTGTTATAATTGGTGTTCCATTAGTTTTAAATTAAGTTAGTAGTATTGATTATATAAAGCTATTGATCTATTTTTCTTAAAATAAATAATGGGATGGGTGGCTTACTTGAAATACTGTGCATAGAGAGAGTTTTATTCGATAAAATGTCACCGGCCTAATAATAGATTCTGATGTCTTCTCTTTCTTCTTGAATAAATGTGTGAATAATTAAAGCACCATAGCTTCATGAATATTCTCAAAGCGATAACATTCTAGTTCATGATATTGTCATGAGTTTTCTTGCGGCACATAAGTTGTGATGCTTCAGTGAGATAGACATGATTCTAGGAGCTGGTCTGACTTCAACACTGACCTGTGCTTGGCACAATTTTAAATGTAAGAGATTTAGTTTGTATCTATCTATCTATCTATCTATCTATCTACCGATCTATCTATCTATCTATCTATCTATCTATCTATCTATCTATCTATCTATCTATCTATCTATCTATCTATCTATCTATCTATCTGTTTGTCTTTTCTTTTTATAACAACATTGCTTCGTTACGTCAATACGTGAGGCCGCTATTTTGCAGGGCCGGCCTTAGGCCACTGCAACCTATGCTTCCGCAGTGTGCCCCGCACTTTCATAGGACCCGCGCTAATTCTTGGTGCATAAATTATTAAATTAAACCATTTTATAACTTATAACAGATTTCCCGCGGCCTCCTGATTTACCATGAGCTCCTGGAAATCTCCTGAAATAGCAAAATATACGAAAAAGTCCTGAAAATATCCGGAAATTATTAACTCTACTCGCCGTAATTATATTTTCCACGTTTCGACCGAGTTCTTCATTTTGCTCATTACTATTTCTCTACCTTGTTATGCTTAAGCTTCAATAACTTTGTCGTATGTAAACAGAAAATGTTTTATTTGGTCTAGAGTTAAAGGTGAATTCATGCTCTCTTTATATAACACAAAGTCAAGTTTATAAAATTCAACATTAGCTTTTATTTAATGAGGTCAAATCAACGATGGTGTCGTCAATTAGGAGAGAGAGAGTTAAAATCTTTTGAAAACTCACACAAATCTCCTGAAATATATAAACAAAATTTGTCTTTTTGGGGTGTCATTCAATATGAAAACGCCAAACCTACGCGCGATAAAAAAAACGGCATTAAGCGATGCTCGTAATTGTGGAATCTAGTGAAAGAAGCTTCTCGCGCCTCAAACTGATGAAGAATTACTTGAGGTCAACAATTCTCAAAGACAGATTGAAACATTTGGTAATTCTTGCTATTGAGCGTGATCTATGTAGGAAACAGAATTCTTATGATATACTGTATGGCATCGCTACACGCAAGGCTCGTGTAAAGAATGAATACAATGCAAAGACGAATATATTGTCTAATACAAACTCTTAATTTTCACTGTTATTCGTATCCCTACCCAAGCTGGGCCCCGCATTGGGACCCACAATGGTTAAGTCCGGCCCTGCTATTTAGTGACGGGTGAATTTAGAGTAGATTACTTGTTCTCTTTCCATGACTTCTTGGTCTCAATGGTTAGCTCCGGTCCTGCTATTTAGTGACGGGTGAATACTACTTGTTCTCCCCCTCCCCCTTTTTTTTTTCGCCTCTAAAATTACGTGTGGTAACTCTAGTCCGTCCGACTTGCAGAAATAAAAGAGTGATCTTTCCATTACTCGATGTCCAAACTCTTTCTGTCAATTATTTTGTTTAGCTCGACGTTCATGCAAGTTTAGTGCGCTTAGTTCAAATCTCTGTTTTATACATCTAGAGTTGGGGGGGGGGGCATTTGGGAGCAGGTTTTCTTGCCTCTTTAGGTGCTCAGCAAATAAAATTCAGCTCGAATAGGGATTCAAACTCCATCCCTCTAGATAGATGTAATGAATTTTTGTAGAGCTGTGTTGTCCACAGAATCAATTCGCTTTTTGTCTGACCAAGTAACGTAACATCTTTTGTTGCTTCTTTAGAAATCCATTAAAGGAACGCAGTGTTTCAGAGCATCCAAACTTAATCCAAGGAAATGAATATCTTTGCTTTACTTCTTGGCGTCCAAACTGTTAAGCCATGTTTGGTATTATACATAGAGATTCACAACGCAAATCACTTGTAAAATTCATAAGAGTAGTAAAACAGCTTGACTAGAGAAAGAGCTATCAGAGTGAAACAAAGCAAAGTGAATAATGAATAATGACCAATAACTACTATTCAACGACTTCTGAATAAAATGACAAACCATCCCGATATTTCGCTTTATTTTCCGCATATAGTTCCCCCCCCCCCCCCCAAAAAAAAAAAAAAAAAAAAACATGACTTCCGGTGTTTCGGTTGACCTAGCACCTTGACCAGGCTCTACACGCTCGGTCCCCGCGATGTGCAACCAAGCGAGATAATAGGTATCCAAGCGGTACTTGCCACTTATCCACACAATTCACAATTAAAACTATTAAAATCCCTGGTTGATCCACTCGTCAGGATTAATAACTAGGTGCTCACTTGGAAACGGTTTTGAAAGTTTCGCGTACAACCTGGGACTGACTTTCGACAAACAAATGTTTAATATCACTTTATAACAGTTCCTTTCTCATTTTAAGTGACATATAACTTTCTTTGATGCTAAATTTGCCAATTTAGACAGGTGTGCAGATGATTCTCTTTCATTTAGATATTCATTGACTTATCGGCTATAGACAATGTTAGACTTACACACATCTAGGATCTAATAATCAACAATCAACAGAATCATTAAATGTACATGTAAAATTGAATAGGAACATATTTAAGGTATTTTTTCTAGGTTATTTTCTTTCTAAATCTTTCAATTTGATCTTCATTTTTAGGAGAGATCTCCATTGCCTTTGAGAGAAAATATCATGACTATGAATTAGAATGTACTATTCTATATTTACTATTGTTTTGTGTTTTTCTGCAGGTAAGAAAGATGTTTCTGTTTTTTTAACTGAGAATCTATGTATAGCTTATATAGATGTTAACAATGTTAAATTATAGACTTTAGATTAGTGTTTAGCAGAGTTTTAACAGACATTACATCAACGCGGTATTATATTGTGTGTTTATTCTAAGAGGCTACCGTGGGTATGTTATTTGGTAAGCAATACAAGCAGTGGCGTAGTTAGGGTGGTGGGGAGGAGTGGTAAGAATTTTGAAAATTCCCCAGGGCCCCCCACTTGAGTGTTTTTTACATTAAAAATTAAATATTACGCAAAATGCAGGGGGCTCCCATAAAGGTCAAACCCCCAAACGATGGAAAAGTCCTAGCTACGTCCCTAAATACTCCGCCCGTTTCCATTAAAATATACATCTTATAATACCTTATACATATATACATCTTATATTACGTAATACATAATACATTTTTTTGACACTAGTTAGCAGATTACAGTGGGGTCCAATAGCTGTATTAATCCAGTTTCTAATCTCTTCAGTAGTGACGCGGGCTTTGTAAGTGACACTTAGGATTTTAAATATATATTCATAACTGTCAGATTATTGAATACATATGAATATTAACAATGTAATAATAATAGCAATATCTTGACGCGTAGGACGTAATCATCTTCTTTTTTGAAGTAACGTCTGTATTATATAAGATAATAAATCTCCGAATCCTGAGGTATCAAGTCTTTAGTTAAACTATCAATACAACAGTATCAGCAACATTTTCCACATGATCACGTCTCATCTTTTTGTATCGACAGAGATAGGGTTGTAGTTGTTGATAGTTTGTAGTTCATAGTTTCTGATATTCTTTCTGAAAATATTGAGACATGCCTTTTTACCTCCCTGAGCGGACCACTTTTGGGGGCCGATTCTGAGTTTGTGTTTCCACACTAACTGTCTTTGTAACATTGTATATAATCATTATTATGCGTGCAAGTTCTGTTGATTGCGGGTTTAATACTAATATTATTATTGACTTTTAAGTTACTTGTAACACTATTCTCCTTTGCTTACCAGCGAACTCAAGCGGTCTTTACGAAGGAAGGAGTTTTGTTGTCATGTTTCCATATCACGCAATGTACATAGCGGCTGGTCCAAAAAACTTAGCGTATCCACATCTGTATATCTCTCCCACGACAAATAACAATGTAACGGTCAACGGTGAGTTTCTACCAACGTTTGCAATAGGTCTAGCCTGTTATCCTTTTTTTAAGGCTTTTTATGAAAAACTTTGTGAGTATTTGTCAATGTATTTACGACATACGTTGTTTTTTTTTTGTTAGTGTAAAATGTAGATATATAAAAGTTATATAATTTATACTATAGATTTTTT